>NW_007066115.1:90180-135604 GCF_000164805.1 Carlito syrichta | reverse complement strand
CCCTTGCCCTCTCTGTCCCCCCCCATAGATTCCCACCACTGTCGATCCTTTACTTATAGTATTACTATAGATGTTCAAGGTCCACTTATGAGTGAGAACATGTGATACTCAGATCTTTGTTTCTGTGAGAGGTCACTCAGTATTATAGACTCAGTTCCATCCAGGTTGCTGTGAAATTCATGATTTTGTTCTTTTTATGACTGCATAGTATTTCATCGTGTATATATACAACATATTTTTAATCCACCCCTCTTTTGATGGACAGCATGGTTGGTTCCAAGTTCTTGCTATTGTGAACAATGCTGCGATAAACATGCGTGTGCAGGTATCTTTTTTACAGAGTGATTTGAGTTCTTCTGGGTATATTTCCAGTAGGGGGATTGTGGGGTCATATGGGAGGTCGATATTTAGAGCTTTTAGGAATCGCCACACTGCTTTCCACAGAGGTTGCACTAGTTTACACTCCCACCAACAGTGTAGAGGTGTCCCCTTTTCACCACATCCTCTCCAGCATCTGTTATTTTTTGAGTTATTGATAATGGCCATTCTGATTGGAGTTAGGTGGTATCTCAGTGTAGTTTTAATTTGCATCTCCTTGATGATTAGTGAGGTTTAACATTTCTTCATGTGTCTCTTGCCCTCTCATATGTCTTCTTTTGAGAAGTGTCTGTTCATATCTTTTGCCCGCTTTGTAATGGGGTTGTTTGTTTTTTTCTTTTCAGCATGTTTGAGTTCCTTGTTGATCCAAGATGTTAGGCCTTTGTCAGACATGGAGTTGGCAAATACTTTTCCCCAGTCTGTGAACTATCTCCCTGCTCTCTTGATGGTTTCTTTGGTTTTGCAGAAGCTTGTCAGTTTAATGAGTTCCCACTTGTCTAAGTTTGATGAGTTTTGACATAAGCACACACACAAAACCATTGTTACAATTAAGATAATGAACATTTTTTTTTTTGAGTTGGAGTCTTACTCTGTTGCCCAGCTGGAGTGCAGTGGCATGCTCACAGCCACTGCAGCCTGAACCCACTGGGCTCAGGCCATCCTTCCACCTCAACCTCTCAAGTACCTGGAACCACAGATGTGTGCCACAACACCTGGCTAATGTTTTGATTTATTGTAGAGATCAGGTCTCTCCAAGTTGTCCAGGCTGGCCTTGAACCCCTGGGCTCAGGCAATCTTGCCTCAGCCTTCCAAAGTGTTGGGATTACAGGTGTGTCACCATACCTGGCATTAATGAACATTTTTATCATTCCCTACGGTTTCATTATAAACTTTCATATCCTTTCTTACTCCACAGTACCTAGCTAACAACTGCAACAATTTTCCGTCAGTATAGATTATCTTCAATTTTCTAAACTCATGTAAATGGAATCGTGTTGTATAAATTCTTTAAAAAACTTATGTTAAGATACATATTACATAAAATTCACCATTTTAAACATTTCAAAGTATACAACCCAGTGACATATTCACATTGTGTGGCCATCACCACCATGTAGTTCCAGAACACTTTAGTGACCCCAGAAGGAAGCCCCATACTGATTAAACTGTCACCTTTCATTCCCCTTCCCCCAGCTCATAACAACCACTAATCTGCTTTCTGTGTCTATGGATTTGCCTAGTCTGGATGTTTTACATAAATGGAATCTTGCAGTATTTGGTCTTTTGTGTCTGACTTTTTTCACTGAGCATAATTATTCTGAGTTCACCATGTGTTGCATTTATCATTAGTTTATTTCTTTTTCTTGATGAATAGTTTTCTATTGTAAGGCTATTGCACAATTTGTTTACCCATTCATATGTTGATGGGCGTTTGGGTTGTTTTCAATTTTTGGCTATGACAAATGAAGTTGTTATGAAAATCTGTGTGAAAATTGTTGAGTAAATATATACTTTGATTTCTCTAGGTAAACACCTAGGAGTAGAAAGGTTGTGTAATATGGAAATGTAGTTTAGGTTTTTTTAAAAAATTGGCAAACTCTTTTCCAAAGTGGTTGTATCATTTTGAATTCTCACCAGTACTGTAGGAAAGTTTAGTTTCTTCACATCTTTGCCAGATTTTTTTTTTTGACTGAAACAACAGAAATTTATTGTTTCACAGTTCTAGAGGCAGGAAATCCATTTCAAAAAAGCAAGCAAACAAAAACCTGTCAAACTATGATACTTTTTTCACATTGTAATACATATTTTAATAACAACATATTTTGAGTAACTTTTCACATAAAATATTTTTCTGTAACATAATTTTTGGTGGATACATGCTAGTTAATCAATTTCCCACTATTGGTCTTGTAAGTTGTTTCCAACTTTTTGCTGTTACGAATAGCAATCTGGTCAAATATTGATAGAATAAGCTTTTAAAAAATTTTAATTAGTTTTTTAAATTTTAAAGATGTGAGGTACAATTCAGGGTTAGGTAAACAAAAGTTTATTATGCAGGTACCCTTGTGAATGAGGTGTACCCATCCCTCCTCTGGCAGTTTCCCACTTCTGCCAATCCTGTCCCCCTTCCCTGGCAGTTTCCCACTACTGCCAGTTCCTTTCTTATTGTATTATAATTGTTCAAGGTTCGCTAATGAGTAAGAACATGTGGTATCAGTTCTTTGTTTCTGTGATAGATCACTCAGTATTATAGACTCTAAGTCCATCCAAGTTGCTGTGAAGTTCACAATTTTGTCTTTCCTTATGACTGAGTAATATTCCATCATGTATACGTACCACATTTAAAAAAATCCATTCCTTTTCCAATGGGCAGCACGGTTGGTTCCATATTTTTGCTATCATGAATAATGCTGCAGTAAACATGTGTGCTCAGATATCTTTTTCATAGAGTGATTTGAGTTCCTCAAGCTATATTCCCAGTAGGGGGATTGTGGGGTCATATGGAAGGTTGATTTTTAGTTCTTTTAGGAATAACCACATTGTTTTCCACAGAGGTTGTACTAGTTTACACTTTCACCAACAATGTAGAAGTGTTCCCTTTTCTCCACATCCTCTCTGGCATCTGTTGTTTTTTGAGTTACTGATGATGGCCGTCCTGACTGGAGATAGGTGGTATCTCAGTGTGGTTTTAATTTGCCTTTCTTTGATGACTAGTGAAGCTGAACATTTTTTCATGTATCTGTCGGCTAGTCATATGTCTTTTTTTGAGAAGTAACTATTCATATATTTTGCCCACTTTGTAATGGGGTTGCTTATTTTTTTCTTTTCATCATGTTTGAGTTTTTTGTAGATCCTAGATGTTAGGCCATTGTCAGATATACAGTTGGCAAATATTTATTCCCAGTCTGTGAGCTGTCATTCTGCTCTCTTGATGTTTTCTTTGGTTTTGCAGAAGCTTGTCAGTTTGATGAGATCCTACTTGTCTATTTTATCTCTTAGGGCACGGGCACTGGGGGTTTTGATCTTGAATTGGTTGCCAGTTCCAATTTCCATAAGGGTATCTCCTGTGCTTTCTAAGGTGATAGGATAAGCTTTTTAAAAATTGTAGCCATTTTTCTGAGTGTATCATGATATCATATTGTTGTTTGAATTTGCATTTCCTCAATGAATAATAATGTTGAACATATTTTTGTGGACTTATTTTCCATCTGTATGTTTTCTTTAGTGAAGTGTCTATTCAAATATTTTGCCCATTAAAAAAATCAGGTTGCTTGTTTTCTTATTGTTGAGTTGTGAGGAATATTTATATAATCTGGATGTGAGATTTACAAATATTTTCTTCCAGTGTGTAGCTTGTCTTTTCATTCTTTTAATGGAGCCTTTCACAGAGAAGATGCTTTTAATTTTGATGAAGTCTAAATTGTCTTTATATTATTGAAATGTAGTAGCTATTTATATATTCTAGTTACAAGTCCTTTGTCAGATATTTGCCTTGCAAATATTCACTTCTAATCTGTTTTTGATGGTTTCATTTCAATATCGTTTGCAAAGCAAAAGTTTATAATTTTGATGAAGTCAAATTTTGTAAATTTTAAAATAGTTTATATATTTTGTATCATATTTAGAAATCTTTGCCTGGTTCAAGGTCATTGAGATTTTTTCTATGCTTTCTTCCAAATTTTAATGATTTAAAAATCTCATTAAGTAGATAATCAATTTTGGGTTAATTTATGTGTATTTTCTAAAAAGTTAAAATTTTATTATTTTAGTCTAGCCATCCATTTATTTCAGCATCGTTTCTTGAAAAGATTGTCATTTCCACACTGGATTGACCACATATGTGTGAATCTATCTGGGATTCTCTTTTTGGTTCCATTGATTTATGTGTTTACTCTTTCACCAATATCACACTATCTTCACTGACTTATCTTTGTAATAATTCTTGAAATCAAATAGTGCAAATCTTCTGACTTTCTTCTTTTTGAAAATTGTTTTGATTATCTATTCATTTGCATTTCTATATAATTTTTATAATTGGCTTGCCAATTCTACAAAAAAAAATTTCTGCAGGGATTTTTATTGGGATTTCATTATATCAATAGGTAGATCTGAGAAGAATTGACTTCTTAATTATGCTAACTCTTCCCATGACCCTGGGTTATGTATCTATTCATTTTTGGCTTTACTTTATTGTCTCAGCAATGTTTTTTAGTTTAGTTTTTTTTTTTTTTTGAGTTGGAATCTCACTCTGTCACCCAGACTGGAGTGCAGTGGCTGCTCCTGGCCACTGCAGCCTCGACCTGCTGGGCTCTAGAGATCCTTCTGCCTCAGCCTTCCAAGTAGCTGGAACTACAGGCGTGCTCTACCACGCCCAGCTGATTTTTTTTGATTTATTGTAGAGATGAGGGCTCGCCAAGTTGCCCAAGTGGGTCTTGAACCCGCGGGCTCAGGCAATCCACTCACCTCAGCATCCCAAAGCGCAGGATTACAGGCTGAGCCACCGAGCCCGGCTGTTTTTTAGTTTTGAGTGTACAGATCTTGCACGTATTTTGCCAATTTTATTCCTAAGTATAGCAGACCCTTGAACAGCATGGGTTTGACACATGTGGGTCCACATATATGCAGGTTTTCTCCTGCCTCTGCTGCCCCTGAGACAGCAAGACAAGCCCCTCCTTTTCTTCCAACTTTTAGACTCTGAGGATGAAGGCTTTTATGCTGATTCGCTTATCGTATACAAGTGAATATATATATAGTAAATATATTTTCTCTTCCTTATGATTTTCCTAATGATATTTTTTCTTCTAGCTTACTTTATTGTAAGAATACAGTACCTAATACATAAAACATACAAAATATGTGTTAATCGACTGTTATTGGTAAGGCTTCTGGTAAACAGTAGACTATTTGTAGTTAAATTTTGGGGTAGTCAAAACTATATGCAAATTTTAAACTGTGCAAGGGGTCAGTATTCCTGACCTTGTGTTGTTCAAGGGTCAACTATATTGCTGTTATTAATTTTAATTTAATTTAATTTATTTTATTTTTTTCTAATTGCAGCCTCTTCTACCTGGGCTCATGTGATAATTTTACTTTAAATAGTATTTTTTTTTTGAGTTGGAGTCTCACTCTGCTGCACAGACTGGAGTGCAGTGGCCACTCCTGGCCACAACAGCCTCGACCTGCTGGGCTCCGGTGATCCTTCTGCCTCAACCTTCCAAGTAACTGGAACTACAGGAGCGCGCTACCACATCCGGTTAATTTTCTGATTTATTGTAGAGATGAGGTCTCACCAAGTTGCCCAGGCAGGTCTTGAACCTGCAGGCTCAGGCAATCCACTCACCTCAGCCTCCCAAGGTGCTGGGATTACAGGCTGAGCCACCGAGCCTGGCTTAAATAGTATTTTTAAAAAGTTCAGCTTCTGATTATTCTTTGCTAGTATTAAAATTTTGTTAAAATACTTGTTAGTTCTGATAACTTTTTGTGCAATTCTTAGGATTTTTAAAATAAATGCTCTTTAACAGATTGAAGAAGTTTTTCTTCTTCTTCTTTTTTTTTTTTTGAGTCAGAGTCTCACTCTGTCGTCCAGGCTGGGGTACAGTGGCATGCTCACGGTCACTGCAGCCTCGACCTGCTGGGCTCAGGTGATCCTTCCTTCTCAGCTTTCCAAGTAGCTGAAATTACAGCGTGTGCCATCATGCTTGGCTAATTTTTCTTGATTTATTTTAGAGATGAGGTCTTGCCAAGTTGCCCAGGCTGGTCTTGAACTTGTGGGCTCAGGCAATCCTCTCATCTTGGCCTCCCAAAGTGCTGGGATTATAGGTATGAGCCACCATACCCAGCCCAGAAGTTTTTCCTATTTCTAATTTTTTGAGAGATTAAAAAATTTTTTTGAATAAATTTTATTAAAATGCTTTCTCTGTATCTATTGAAGTGATCATGTGAGCTTTGTTCTTCAGTCTGTTTTTATTTTGAATTACACTGATAAATTTTTGAATATTGCCAGTTTTGCATTGTGGAGATAAGCCCCATTTGTTCACGGTGTATTATCCTTTCAATACATTGCTGGATTTGATTTGCTAAAATTCTGTTAAGAAGTTTAAAAGTTTTATATGAACATCTGATTGAAGGTTTTTTTTAAGCAGAATTTTTGTCTCACATTTCTCTTCTGGAAGGGATCACCATGAAATGTTCATTAGCCCTTTCACATCTCAAAGTCCTTTCTGTGACATAGTTTTGAGCATTTTTAAACTAACACAATTTGTGTTAGTTATACTCATACAATATTATGTTTTATTTATAAAATACTAAACTTACTAGTTATTTCTCGAGTAGTTATTTTATTCTAGCTAATTTTTTGAGATATTGATCCTTTATTTTGTTTTTATTATTACTATTTTTGAGTTGGAGTCTCACTCTGTCGCCCAGACTGGAGTGCAGTGGCCGCTCCCGGCCACCACAGCCTCGACCTGCTAGGCTCTGGCGATCCTTCTGCCTCAGCCTTCCGAGTAGCTGGAATTACAGGCATGTGCTACCACGCCCGGCTGATTTTTTTGATTTATTGTAGAGATGAGGTCTCGCTGCCCAGGCGGGTCTCGAACCCGCGGGCTCAGGCAATCCACTCACCTCAGCCTCCCAAAGGCGCGGGATTACAGGCTGAGCCACCGAGCCAGGCCTTTTTTTAAAAATTTTTTTGAGGCAGGGTCTTGTTCAGTCATCCAGGCTGAAGTGTAGTGGTGCAATCATGGATCACTGTAGCTTCAACCTCCTGTCCTCAAACAATCCCCTTGCCTCAGCCTTCTGAATAGCTACAAATACAGTTGTGTGCCACCATGCCTGGCTATTTATTTATTCTTTTTTTCAACTACATAACGTTTATTTTGGATGGATGGATCATACTTACCTAACCAGTCCTCTAATGATGGACATTGGGTTTTTCCTTATCTTTTGCTGTTAAAAAACAACAACAACAAAAAAACCTAAAAGCCAAACAAACAAAAACAATCCCTGCCATAAAAAACTTTCACATATTATTTCACATAATATGAAGGATAAATTCCAAGGATGGAATTTTTCTATATTCTCAGAGTGCCATATAAATTTGCAATTTTGTAATTGTTGTGGTTGTTTCTAAGTGGACATCTACAGGAGTTGTGTAAATGTAAGTTCCCCTCCTCCTTCCAGCATCATATGAGAATGTCCGTTTCCTCATGGTCTCACCAGCAGAGTGTCTTTTTGAATTGTGGATTTCTGCCAATCTAATAAGTGAAAAAGACAAACCAAACAAGTAGTATCTTAATATATTTTAAATTTACATTTCTTTTATTAAAAATAAAGTGGAGCATTTTTCATATGGCTAAGAACTGTTTGTATTTCCATATTGGTGTTATTTGTTTATACTCTTTTTTTGTTTTCCTATTGCATAGAATTTTTTTTCACAATTTCTGAAACAATTTTTGTGTACGGGAAATTGGGCCTCTTTATGAGTTTCAGAAGCTTCTTCTACCAGTTAACCAGAGGTCTTTTTACTTTTTCCCCCATACAGAAGGTTTTTATTTTTATATGGTTGGATTTACCTTTTTCTTTAATGACTAGACTATTTTCAGTCGCAGTTTTTTGGGATTTTTTGAGTTGGAGTCTCATTCTGTCACCCATGCTGGAGTGCAGTGGCATGCTCACGGCCACTGCACTGGCTAATTTTTAAAATTTTTAATTGAGACTGAGTCTCACTATGTTGCCTAGGCTGGTCTTAAACTCCTGGCATTAAGTGTTCAACCTGCCTTGGCCTCCCAAAATGCTGGGATTACAGACATGAGCAACCACGCTCAGCCAGTTCTTAAAGTTTCTATTCTGAGTAGCAGTTAATAAAAAACAGAACAGGAAGGAAACAAGTAGGACTTCAAAAAGAATATCTTTGGTTCTTGAACAGTGAACAGGGGAGGGGAATAAGCCACTGAAATAAATTGTTCTGGGAGATCAAAGAATCAATTTAACATTGATCCATGGTCTTCCTTAAAATATTGAATGTATTGTAATTGAGAAAATGTGGAATTCACCCCCAAACCTAATTTTTTTTAATGCCCTACCCACATTTCTTTGGCTAGAAAGTCTGGTCTGATCTACCGCCAGAAGATTTAGGCAGTCCGCCCATTCCCACCACAAGCAAAGTTCCTACCTAGTCTTAGCAACCATGACCTTGTTTCCAGATTTCAGTCTACCCTTTTTTTCTGCCATTTTAATTTTATTATATTATTTTTTAATTTTTATTTTAGATTCAGGGGGTACACATGCATGCTCATTACATGGACATATTGTATAGTGATGGGAGTTGGGTCTTAGGTGGCCTGTCCCAAGATAGTGAGCACTGTACCCAATAGGTAATTTCTGAACCCTAGTCTCCCCTCCCATTTCCCCCCAGTTTGTGTCCCCAGTGTCTATTATTTCCATCTTTGTGTATAGTCTACCTTTTAACAAGTCTCCTTTTTTTCATTTTGTCTTGTGAATGTCACTTTTAGTTGGTTGACCCAAATCTCATACATGGCCTATTCTGCTATATTCATTCCAGTTAGTTTGGCCCATGTGGCACATCTTTAAGAGAAAAGGAACAGAGCTAGTTTGCTCTCCCCCTATACCCCCCTTTTCTCCTTACCAGTTTCTTCCTTTGGAGCACAAATATGATACCTGGAGGAGCAACAGCCATATTGCCACCAGGAGGGTGAGCACACACACAAAGGATGGTGAAGAAGATGGATCCTTAGTGATATCACTGAGCAGTTGTGTTAGCTCGGGCCTACTTTTGTCCAGTTTTTATTGCATGTAAAAAACAAAACAACACACACACACACTCCACAGAGTACAATAGGGTACTCTATTGCTTGCTTTCTGTTAAACCCAAATATTGTATATCATTTACAAATATTTTTATTAAAATAATTTTCATAATAAACTTTATTTTTAAAAATAATTTTTGATTTATAAAAATATTGGAGAGTTTGTATATACTCCACACCAGAGTTCCCTTATTACATTAGTATGTTACATTTTTATAATTAGTGAACCAATATGAATACATTATTATTAAAGTCTATAGTTTATTCAGTGGGGAACCCTTAATTCTGGATTCCAGTCTAGTATGGGTTTTCTTAATTTTTACCTAATGTGCTTTTTCCATACCAGGATCCCAATCCAGATACCACATTACATTTAGTTGTCATGTCTCATGTTCCTCTTGACTGTGACTGTTTCTCAGACTTTCTTTGTTTTCATTGACCTTGAGTTCTTAAACAGTACTGGTCATGTATTTTGTAGAATGTCCTTCAACTGTGACTTGTCAGATGTCTTATAATAATTAAACTGAGGTTATGGGTATTTGAGTGGTAGACCCCAGAGGTGAGGTGCCACTTTTCATCACATCATACCAAGGGTATATACTATAACATGACTTATCACTGTTGCTGTTTACCTTGATCACCTGGCTGGGGTAGTGTAGTGTTTGTCATGGTTTTTAAAGCTCTTTCCTTTCTTACTGAACTCTTTGGAAGGCAGTCACTACATATCAGCGGTCCCCAACCTTTTTTGGCATCAGGGACTGCTTTCATGGAAGACAACTTTCCACAGACAGGGAGGAGGGGATAGTTTCGGGATGATTCACATAACACTTACTGTGCACTTTATTTCTATTATTATTACATTGTAATATATAATAATATATATTATTACATATGTAATATATAGTGAAATAATTATACAACTCATCATTAAAAAAGAGGCACGGATAGAAGTGGTAAATAAAATGATGGACAGGACACTTGTAGACGAAAATAAATGTTGGATTCTGACTTAAAGGCTGCCACCAAAGCAGCTGTGCAATTGAAGTACATCAACTCACTTGCTACTGACTGATAGGGTTTTGATATGAGTCTGCAAGCAATTGACTTATTATGGTCTCTGTTTGGTCACATCTCACTGCTAATGTTAATCTGTATTTATAGTTGCACCCCAGCACTAGCACCACTGCCTCAGATCCAAAGACCATCAGACATTAGATTCTCATAAGGAGCATGCAGCCTAGATCCGTTGCACGTGCAATTCACAATAGGGTTTGCACTCCTATGAGAATAGAACGCCTCCGCTGGTCTGACAGAAGGCAGAGCTCAGGTGGTAATGTGAGTGATGGGGAGCAGCTGTAAATACAGATGAAGCTTTGCTTGTTCACCCATCTCTCACTTCCAGCTGTGCGGACCAGTTCCTAACAGGCCACAGACCGGTACCGGTCCATGGCCAGGGGTTGGGGACCCCTACTATATACTGCCCACACATGGAAGTGGGAATATGTTTCAACTTCTCGAGGAAATTTGTCTTTTGTTCCCTGTTTATGTATTCAATCACTTATTTGTATTAGTGTGGACAAATAAAAATGCATTTTCTATTTTGGGTTATTATCCAATACTAATTTAGTTACAGTCAATTCTCATTATTTCTGGTAGTTGTATTCTATAAAGTTGCAGCAAACACTGAATTAGCAAATAATGAACCATTGTGCCTGGGGAAATATATATTTCACATAGATTATATCAATCCTATAAAAAATCCTGGTAGATTCCATTTTCTTCATTTTATAAAAGAGAAAATAAAAGTTCAGAAGTGTTAAGTGGCTTTGCTGAAGGCTGCTTCTCTCACAAGTGCCCAAGTTGGTATTCAAACCTGGTCCATCTTGGCCCAAGGGCAGAGCTTCTTGCACGTAACTCCACTGCTTCCCATTGACTCTGTCCTCTGGTCACCTCTGTAAGAGAGCTGAAACAAGAAGGCAGAGTGGTTGCCTTGATGGACCTCACTGGAGAACACGGCCTTTGGGTGACTCAAATTTTTAGTGCTCTGTGTATATCTGTCTACGAAGAACTGTGAAAGTGCCTGGAGGATTGCTGTTAGTGTCAGAAATAAACTTCAGTGAGTAGGTGAATTTGCAAATGTGTAATCTGTGAATAATGAAGATCAATTGCATTTTTATGAAATTAGTTCCTCAGGTACATAAAGAAACACGCTCTTATATTTATAAGGAAATGTAAGGTCAGCTAGTGCAACTTACAACTCAATGCAAGAATTCTTTATGTTATCTTGGATGGGTATATCCGGCCTTGGCCTACAATCTTGGGGCTGGCCTTCCTTATATACTCCTACATGTGGTACTTCAGCTTCCATTCAGTGATCCATCAACAAAGAAGCCCTCTTTCACTCTAAGAGTAGGCTCAGTTTATCAGTTTATGATCTCTGTCCACTGTGCACCTTTTCTTCAGTGTGTGTATTACAGTTTATAAGTGTACATTCCTTTTGCAATTATGTGATTAGAATTTGTCTCTCTATGAGACTGCAATCTCTAGTGGGACAAAGAAACTGGGTCTTCTCTCACAGATACAAAGATCTGAGTATCACATGTTCTCACTCATATAATGGACCTCAAACATTCAACGCAATACTATACAAAAATGACTGACAGTATTGGGAAACTATGGGGGGAGGGAGATGGGATTAACAGTAGCAAATAGATATCTGTCTGGGAATGGGGAAACACCCCATGTCAATAGGGTGCCTGAATGAAACGCAATTGTATACCTAACCCTTAACTGTACCCCACAACTTCATAACAAAAAGTAAATAAATTAGAAAAAAAAAAAAAGAAACTGGGTCTTCTTTTTTATACACTTTGTCTCTTCAGTGATAAAGTGCTATCACATAGTAGGCTTTCATTAATTGCTGAATAAAAACTAATAGATAAATGAATGAACAGGGAGAGTGTTACCTCATAGATACCATTTTTTTTTCCATTTTTGAATCATCTACTTATTGCTAGATGTAGGTAAGCTATAAAACTCTGGTTCAAAATGTGATTTTCTGTTTACATATGGATGAGTAAAATCTAAAAGCCTCGATTATTTCAAGGCCCCTGTAAGTCAAACCAAATAACCACAGGGAAAGAATGATGCTGTATAGAAATCGTATTTCAATTTGCAATGAGATAATCACACAGGAATATTTAATTATTTGATTATATAGAGATTAGCTGGCTTATAATGCTCAGTTTGCTTCTTCTCATATTGAATATTATTTTTAATTCTGTTATTTCAGTAAAAAAAAAACAAAACCAATATTTTTACTGGATTTGGGAATTCTGAAGAACTGACCCAAATTGATAAGAAATGTATCAGGCTGTAGATAACATCTTTACATTATCCACCATTAGGGAGAAATAATGAGATAATACACTTAATATGTGTCTTTGTTAGGACATCAATTCCTTGCATTACAATCCTCATATTTATTGAGCACTTTTTGCCAGGCACCATGCTAGGTTCTGGTCTGGTCTCTGTGCTTGAATTTTTAGTAAATTGAGACATTTACATATGAAAATTGTTTATGATATTGATTTTCATGTAAATTAAGGACTTTGAAATCTAAACAGTCTTTGATCTCTTGTAAGATAATTACAAATTCTTCTGATAAGAATAAAATATTCCTTTATCCTTGTCATAATTATTTACACTGTCAGCATCCCATGGGAAGGAAACATGTAAATGGGAGCTCAACTAGTAAATGACATTTGTTTCATCCAAGTGTCTATGCAGTGAAAATGTGACCCATCATAGGTTATGAATCATGATAACTGATTAATATTACAACCCCGCTGTTATTGTTGAACAAGTGTTGAAAGAGGAGGAAGTGGAGGTTAAAAATAGCCTTGATTGCATCTCTGCATTTGGGTACCTCAAAGAGTTGGGATTTAAAAAAAATTATCTTGCCAGCTCATCTTGCTAACATTTTCCTGCCAGTGTATAAAGTGCATGATGCATTCTTTTTGTCTCTGTATATATTTTTGTGAACTATTTGTCAGAGACTTTATTTAATGTAGAAACTAGAAGAGTTAAACAAATTTTGCCTCATCAGAGAGGTGACTCTTCTTAATATCAGCTTTCCTTCAGTTGAATAATTAATTTTACATATATTTTTGAAGTTTGACATGTTAAGACCTGTTGCTCCTTGAAGTCCTCATACATGAAACCTAATCTATACTACTTTTATGACTATAGATATTTCTCAACATATGATGGAGTTATATACTGATAAACCCAGCGTGAGTTGAAAACATTGTAAGTCAAAAATGCATTTATCTAATCTATCTACCGACTACTGTAGCTTAGCCTAGTCTACCTTAAATGTGCTCAGGACACTTATATTAGCCTATAGTTAGGCAAAATCATCCAACACAAAACTTATATTACAAAAAAGTGTTGAATATCTTATGTAATTTATTAAATATTGCACTGAAAGTGAAAAACAAAATGGTCATATGAGTACTTGAGGTGCGGTTTCTACTGAACGTGAATCGCTTTTGCACCATTGTAAAATCAAAAGGACATAAGTTGACTATAGTAAGTTGGGGACCATCTGTATTTTGTTCTACTGAGTCTACCAAATTGAAAGACTTTCTAAATATGTTGTAGGAGTAATGCCCAATTTTTATTATCTTAAAAATATTGTTGGAAGTTGGAACTAGCAATCAATTCCTGATTAAAACCCTAAGTGCCCATACCATAAGAAACAAGATAGACAAGTGGGACCTCATCAAATTGACAAGCTTCTGCAAAGCAAAAGAAACCATCAAGAGGGCAGGGAGACAATCCACATAATGGGAAAAAATATTTGCCAACTGTATATCTGACAAAGGCCTAACAACTGGGATCTACAAGGAACTCAAACATGCTGAAGAAAAAAAAAACAAACAGCCCCATTAAAAAGTGGGCAAAAAACATGAATAGGAACTTCTCAAAAGAAGATATATGGGCAGCCAACAGACATATGAAAAAGTACTCAGACTCACTCATCATCAGAGAAATGCAAGCCAAAACCACACTGAGATACCACCTAACCCCAGTAAGAATGGGCATCATTAATAAAACAAACAATAACAGATGCTGGTGAGGATGCAGAGAAAAAGGAATATTTCTACACTGCTGGTGGGAATGTAAACTAGTGCAACCTCTCTGAAGTCAGCGTGGCGATTTCTGAAAGAAATAGAAATTGTCCTTCCATATAACCCAGTAATTCCCTTATTGAGAATATACCCGGAGGAACTAAAACCATTCTACAAAAAAGATAACTGCACATGAATGTTTATTGCAGTTCTATTCACAATAGCAAAAACATGGAACCACCCATGCTGACCATCAAAGCTAAAAATGTGGTACATATATACAATGGAATATTATGCAGCTGTGAAGAAAGACAAACATATGGACTTGGCAGCAACTTGGATGGATTTAGAGTCTATCATACTCAGTGATCTATCACAGAAGCAAAGAATAGAGTACCATATGTTCTCACTCATAAGTGGACCTTGAACAATTATAATAATACTAATAATACTACAAGAAAGGAATTGGCAGTAGTGGGAAACTGCCAGGGGATGTGGAGGTGGAATTGGCAGTTGAAGGAAACTGCCAGGGGAGGGAGGGGCACACCCCATCAACAAGGGTACCTGTATAATCAACATTTGTATACCTAACCCTGAATTGTACCCACATCTTTAAAATAAATGAATAAATAAAATATTGTGATATAGTTTTATCCTTGGAGTTCCAGTGTATAAGTGGGTGTTCTAGGAAATGGGAAAGAAAGAGAAGAAATTACCAACCAATAATGTGAGATCTTCACTCTAGCAGAAGGACTTAGGTCTTTGGATTGTATATATGCAGCAAATTCTCAATCAAATTAATAAGAAAGAACCTCAGATAAGCATTTCATTGATTAAATAGGAGTCTCCACAAAAGTTTTAAAGGAGGAAAAATTATCACCTAAAAGAGGAAAAGGAATCAGAATATTTTCAGAAATCTCAACCACAAAACAGGATCCTAAAAAATAATTGAGTAGTGTCACTATGATTCTGAGGGAATAAATGGTTTTCAACCTTGAAGTCTTTAATAAACAGAATGTCTTACAGAATGAAGACAATATCCAGACATGTAAGTACTTTGGAAATGGATGCATCATGTACTAAATCTTAGGACCTTGCATGATACGCATGTTATGTGAAATATCCTGTTTTTTATATTTGTCATATGAATATGCTTATATTTATATAAAGCAATGTGTGCTTTTATATTTATCTTACAAGTATATATCTTTTATATTTTATAATATTTTAAGGTATATACTTTATGTATATATCTTATATGTAGTCTACAGTTTATATTTTAGTCTTATGTACAAATTCTTTAATATATGCTCTTATATAAAATATATAGTATATATATATTTTTTTCACGTTAATTCTTTAATACATATTTCTAAAATTACTACAGTTAAGAATGATAGTATATTTTGAATTCCTGGGAATATACTGCAGAAATACCGGTACATGAAAAAAATCTAATGATTATGTTGAAATGAAAGAGAATCAAAAAATATGCCAATTGTTACTCCAACCATGATGGGGGAACTCAATCATAGCTACCAAAAACATGTCATTCATTTAGAAAAGTACAACTCATACACTGACAGAAGGGAAACGCCTGTAGAAATTTTTAATAAGTGCCTAAAAAATGTGAAAATGAAACTAATTCCATTCAAAACTACTGTAAGAAGAAAACAAAAATTGAGGATCAATTCATTTCACATGACAAAAATTCCTAGCAAAAACCATCCCTGAAATAAAATAAAGCTGTACTATAACACTCCAAATGAATATATGAAAGATATAAAAAGAAAATACCTAAAATCAGATATTTAATATTTAAGATAAAAAATAGACAATAACGAAGAAATGTCAA
This sequence comes from Carlito syrichta, assembly GCF_000164805.1. Lineage (NCBI taxonomy): Eukaryota > Metazoa > Chordata > Mammalia > Primates > Tarsiidae > Carlito > Carlito syrichta. The sequence continues at coordinate 119,408 of NW_007066115.1, read as the reverse complement.
CAGAGTTGGCTGGATTCAGGAAAGAAACCGAAGTAAAATACCTAACTATGTCAGAAATGGCTAATAAATTATAGTAGTCTCAAGAGAGAATAAATTTGAATAAACATGTAATAAAAGTCATTAAAGTCAGAAAAACAAACAAGAAAATGAAAATTAGATAAAGGAAGAAATACATTGGGTCAGAGAAAACAGTGGTTGAAATTAAAGACATTTCTTATATATTTTCTCTATTATCTATCAATCACCTATTATTTATCTTTCCATATATCTATACATTATATTTTAAAAATATTTTGAGAATAGCTTACATGAATGAAAAAACCAGACCATTTACCACCTAATACTGTATATATTTTTTATGAAGAAGGACATTTGCTTGCATAATCACGGGACAGTAATCAAATTCAGAGAATTTAACATCAAACAACTCTTACCTATTCTATTCCAAGTACATCTATTGCTCCAGTAATACTCTTTTTAGCTATATTTTTCTAGCACAGGATGAGGTACTGTGTTTAACTGTCACGTCTCTTTGGTAGAGAGCTCCTCAGCCTACCTGTGTCACACACACACACAAATACAGGCCAGGTATTTTATAGAATATACTTCAATTTGCATTTCTTTGACGTTTTCTCATGAATAGATCAAGGTTATGTATTTCGGGCTTGAATACTACTTAAGTGCTTTGTTCTTCTCAAGCAATTGCACCAGGAAGCACATAATGCCTCTTTTTGTTGATGCTTTGTCTCTTTGTGTGAAGTTAATTTTAGTTACTTGGTTAAGTTATCTATTTTCTCCATTATAAGCTTGTTTTATTTTGTAACTAAAAGATATAGGAAGGTACTTTAAGATGTGTAAATATTCCTTTTTAATCAAAAGTTTTCCTTATTTTAAATTTAGCATCCATTCATGATTCTTGCCTGAATCAATTTTTACTACAATAGTTATAAAATGGTGATATTCTAACTCCTTCAATTTTTCTGTATATGTTGCTGGAATTTTCTTGTTTGGAAGAACTTCTCCTTTTCTCCCAATTAGCTTGTATTTTATTTTAGTTTATGGGTTATAATCTTACTAATTTGATGCTCAAGTTATGCAAGATTTGGTCAGCAAAACCTACTTCAAGCTTCCTTCTGTGTCCTTTTAACATCTCTCTATCAATTTTTGAGGTCTACCTTATTTTCTGGCAGTGCAAGATATTCCAGGTTCATGTGGTAGGTACCCCACCAATTTCCCCAAGAGTCCTATTTTCTACTAGAGAGGAGTGGTATTCAGAAGCCAAAACCTAAGATCTGGTTCTACTGGAATATCATTGGTTCTTGACCCTTTTAGTGCAGACCTTTAGTGGAAAAGCTGAAGATTTTTCTTTTATAGCAAGAAGCATGATTCATGATATCTACATATTACTTATTTGTTTGATCCTGTAATACACACAACATAGTTTCAGTTTGATACCGTCAAAGAGTTTTTCAGTGTGGTTGACCAATTAATACTTCCTCCAGTAGTGTTTGATATTTCCAGTTGCTCTACATCTTCGCCAACATTGTAAGAATGCCAGTATTTTTCTGCTACCCACTCCAGCTTGTGTACAGTAGCATATCATTGTGGCTTTAATTTTTATTTGTATGTTCTTGATGACCGATGAAGTTTCATATCTATTCATTTATTTTCCATTTGAATATCTTTGTTTTGGGAAAATGCATTTTCATTTTTCTATTGTGTTGTCTGTGTTTTGTACTGACATATAAGCATTCTGGAGAAGAGTTATTTGTGAGATTTATTTTGAAAATATCTTCTCCCATTTTCTTTCTTTCTCTGAGCTCAATAATATTTCCTTTTATATTTTGTTGCAAAAGTTTAGTTACTGTGCCTTTACTAGTTAGATCCTCAAAATCTCTAAATTCTTTTTGTGTATTGTGTAAGGAAGGGTCAGAATAATTTTCTCCACATTGAAATCCAAATGATATAGCACCTTTTATTGAAATGGCCATTCTTTCTTGCACTTCACTGTAGTGTCACCTTTGTTAAAACCCCTGTGTCCATATTTGTGTAGCTCTGCTTCTGAACTCTTTATTCTGTTTAACTGCAGTATTTTTTCTAACCTTGTATTATGCCACATTGACTTAATTACTATAGATCTATAGGAAATCTTAATACCTAGCAGTGTAAAATTTTCCACCTTGTTTATATTCAAAATTGCCTCGGGTATTTGTGGGCTTCCACGTTTACATATACACTTTAAAATCAGTTTTCCAATTTTTACAATATGAAAATCCAGCTGGGATTTTCATTTGTATCACATTGAATGTGTATATCAGTTTAGAAGGAATTATTATCTATAATATTTTGTCTTGAAATTCATAGACATGTCTTGTTTGTTTAGATCTTTTGTATTTTCTCTCAATAATGTCTTCAATTTTCTGTGAAATATTGAACATATTCTGTTTGACTAATCCGTAAGTATTCTTTATGCTTTTATAACTATCATCTTTAAAAGCTCTTTTCTATTTTTTCTGGTGTACAACAATGAAACTTTTTCATACTGACTTTATCGAGTAAACTTTCTAGACTCACTTATTAATTTTAAGAGCTTTTCTGTGAAATATGTTTGAATATGTGACATAAATGACTGTATTGTCTGTGGCTAATCAGAAGTATGTTTGTTTTTTCATCCTCTATGTTTTGATAGTTCTTTTACTTACCTCAATGCACAGTCTAGGACCTAAATTACAATGTTGAATAGAAGTGGGAAGAGTGGGTTCCTTGGATCTGATCTTGAGAGGTAAGGTTTCAATATTTCACCAATAAGTATGATATTTGCTGTAAGTATTTTGTAGAGCTCAACATCAAATTGATGTCATATTCTTCTATTTCTACTTTGCTGGAACATTTTTATAATGAATTTCAAGTGCTCTTGTAGCACCTATTGAGAAGATCATGTTTTTTTGGCGTGTTTTTTTTCTTTTCTTCTACCATTGTGGTAAATTGTATTGTTTGACTTTTCTAATGTGGGAACAACTTTGCATTTCTGGAATAAATTCAACTTGATTGTAGTATATTATCTTTTCATATATTTATAAATTTTATTGCAATCTATTCTGCAACTATATTTATGATGAATATTAGTTTTATAATATTCTTTTTGGATTTTAATAGGAAGTTTAATCTGGTTTCATTAAATAAATTGGGGCATATTCCCTCTTTTTTCTGGATATTTAAAAAAAATCTATTTGCTCTATGGTTCTTATAAATCATCAAATGCCTGAGGGGAAAATGGCCCAGATTATTGAATTCACTGTCCTGGGTTTCCAGTCTCTCCAGCCAATTGACTCCTTGAGTCCTTGCTGCCTTGGTATCTTCCCTGATATCTTCAATACAATACTTTTTGTATTTTATTCATCTTCTAAAGATTTTCTTGGCAAGAATTTCATTTTGCTTCAGACTGGCCCATCATAGTTATAAGTAGAAGCCTCTCCCTCATTTTTAACCCCATTTCTCCAGCTTTTGTTATTTTCCACAAAGGGCAGGTAAATCAAGAATTTTTCAGCTTGTATGTTTCAAGTATTCATTAGAGACTTTTAGATTGCTGTCTGTGTTCACCTTCTCATGCTTGAATGGTTTAGGAATGAAGAAGAATATTTACTGAGACAAATGCTCTGTCAGTTTGACAATGCTCTTTTCAAACTGGGTGCCTCTCAAAGCAAGTTCTGCATGGTTCATTACTCATTTGCTGCCTTATTCTCGTCTTTAAGATTTGCTTTAGATGATGCTAGTCTGCAGAGGCTTCTGCTTTGTGGTACATACAAGGTTTAGTTGTTTTAGAAGTTTTAGAAAGATTAAGATGTCCTTTTGGTTTTGTTAATACAAAGGCTTATTTTAATTTTGCTGGAATCTCATATAAATATGTTCTGTAGGGATTTCTTTGGGCAAAATCTGGATGTGTTAAATTATGTAGTAAGGTGTGCACACAGACATGCACACAAAATAACTCTAAAAAGTTAACTCAAAAATTTTAAGCAAATAATATTTGCAAAGGTAAAAAATATCTCAGTAACTCTTAGTATTAAAATAGCCTGGTAAAATAAAATAAATCCTTAGCAAATTTACTATTCAAATTTTTTAACAATAAAAATGACTCCCTCAACTCTATTACTGTGTGCAACACTAAACTTTTTGTCTTTTATCAAAATAATTATTAAGATTCAGTGGAGGTGAATAGCCAAAACAGTACTTAGCAAAAGAAACAAAGCAGGAGGTATCACACTTCCAGACTTCAAACTTTACTATAAGGCTACAATAATCAAAACAGCCTGGTATTGGTACAAGAAAGGCATATCGACCAATGAAACAGGATAGAGATTCCAGAAGCAAAACCTCAATTTCTCAACCAATTCATTTTTGACAAAGCCTCCAACAACAACCACTGGGGAGAGGAGAACCTATTCAGTAAATGGTGTTGGGAAAACTGACTGATCACATGCAAAAGATTAAAACAAGACCCCTACCTATCACCATACAAAAATCAGCTCTAAATGGATCAAAGACCTAAACGTAAAACCTTAAATTATAAGAATTTTAGAAAATGCAGGAGACACCTTTATGGAAATTGGAACTGGCAACCAATTCCTGATCAAAACCCCAAGTCCCCATGCCATAAGAGATAAGATAGACAAGTGGGACCTCATCAAATTGAAAAGCTTCTGCAAAGCCAAAGAAACCATCAAGAGAGTGGAGAGACAGCCCACAGAATGGGAAAAAATATTTGCCAACTGATGTCTGACAAAGGCCTAACATCTAGGATCTACAAATGAGCCAAAAGAAAAAACCAAACAGCCCCATTAAAAAAGTAGGCGAAAGACATGAATAGACACTTCTCAAAAGAAGATATACGGGCAGCCAACAGACACGTGAAAAAGTGCTCAGCTTCATTAATCATCAGCGAAATGTAAATCAAAACCACACTGAGATACCACCTAACCCCAGTAAGAATGGCCATCATTAATAAAACAAACAACAGCAGATGCCAGAGAGGATGCGGAGAGAAAAGAATGCTTCTACACTGCTGGTGGGAATGCAAACTAGTGCAACCTCTTTGGAAAACAGTGTGGCAATTTCTGAAAGAACTAGAAATTGTCCGTCCATATCACCTAGCAATCCCCCTATTGGGAATATACCTGGAGGAGCTCAAATCATTCTACAAAAAAGATACCTGAACACGCATGTTTACTGCAGCATTATTCACAGTAGCAAAAACATGGAACCAACTGTGCTGCCCATCGAAAGTGGGCTGAATTTTTAAAAAATGTGGTACGTGTACATGATGGAATATTACATAACCATAAAGGACAAAATTATGGTCTTCATGGCAACTTGGATTTGTTTAGAGTCTATCATACTCAGAGATTTATCACAGAAACAAAGAACAGAGTACCACATGTTCTCACTCATAAGTGGACCTTGAACAATTATCATAATACTGTAAGAAAGGGATTGGTAGTAGTGGAAACTGCCAGGGGAGGAGGAGTGGGATTGGCAGTAGTAGGAAACTACCAGGGGAGATGGGGGCACACCTCATCAACAGGGGTACTTGTATAATGAACATTTGTATACCTAACCCTGAATTGTACTCCACATCTTTAAAATTAAAAATTGAAAACAAAAGATTCAGTGATTCAGTGGTGGTAATAGTAGTGGTAATCAGAATTCATATGCATGGAGTCTTTTTTAAAAATCTAAAATGAAAGCAAATTATAGTTTATTAAGCTGTGATTATTACAAATACATTATTAGAAAATAATTTTTGTGAGCAAAACGTATGGTCTTGGTTCACACAAGAGTTTGTTGAGACAGGAAGAAAACTTAATTCTTGGTTATTTGTTTTTCACGTGAGAAATTGGGTTTTGAAGATTTGAGTCCATTGACCAAGGTAAGAGTGAATGGGAGTTTTGGAACTTGAACTCAGGTGTCTCTCAGTGCCACTATTCCATCCCAAAAACGAGCTCTAGAAATATTCAGAGCAGACAGAGATCTGAAGTCTGACTCTGGTAATCACTAGCCATGTGATTTGCAAAATGTGAAGAATAATAGCAGCAGAGACATTATGTTGTAAGGATTAATGGAAATAATATGTGTGAAAGTGCTTACTAGAAGGCTCAGTGTATTTTAGAGGGCCAGCATATTTTCTTATTTCCTGTCTTTGTGGAAAAAACATTTCTGCTTGTGTCTGATACTAATTTCTTCACCTGTGTTCTAGATCCTGCTATCAATCTTCTCCGTCATCTGTTGCCACTTCTCCAAGAGCCTTACACCCTGCCTCACCATTACAGTTTCCCAATTCTAACATCTCTACAGGTACTTAGACAACTATGATTGTGTCTCCTACTTAGAACACAACTTCCTCCATCCACTCTATAGCTCCCTACCATCTTTGTTTTCTTTTTCCTGTCAAGCTTCTTTGGAGAACAGCCTTTATCTGTTATCTTCATTTTTATTTCCTATTTTCTTGAAAACCTCATACAAGACAACTTCAGCCTGAAAACTGGGAATCACCATGTGCTTCTTCCTCTCCCTCTTGTTCAGTCCTATAAGATCCAGTTCATTTCATATCCATACTATTTCTAGATACCATTTAACTTCATCCACAAATCTTTCTGTTGTTCTAATTTTTGGTTTGCTGACTCCAGTGTTAACTATGGTTAATGAAACAAATATGAAAAAAAGTGAGTTGCTATTGGCTTCTGATCCTAAGCTATCACTTTCTCGATGCAACATGGATAATTTGCTTAAACATGCTATGTCTCAATTGTGTGTTCTTAATCAGGAAAATGAGAACAATACAAACTGCAAAATACCTGCATTGTAAGGGACAAATGATAAAACTTATTCAAATCACTTAGATTTCCAGGTATAGACTGGCTGTGATGGCTCGCGTCTATAATCCCAGCACTTTGGGAGGCTGAGGTGAGAGGTTTGCCTGAGCCCACGGGTTCAAGACCAGTTTGGACAACTTGGCGAGACCTCATCTCTACAATAAATAAAAAAAAATTTCCAGGCACAAAACAGGTATTTATATTTTTGTTGCCCATTGAAAAATGCATTCCCTTTATTCTAAGTCATTCTCTTCACTCACACCAATGTGATGTTTCTAAAATATTTCTCCACCCCTTAAAAATCCTTATTAGTTTTCAAAGAAGACTCAAAGCATATTTACTTAACATCAAAGCATTTTATGAACAGGATCCTGTCATTCTTTCCATTTGATTTATCTTCCACATCTTTTATTATTGCCATATATCAAGCCTCATTCAACAGCTGTAGTTACTCAAATTGAACTCCTATGTTCTTGTGTGTGTAGCTCTAGCTTCCTGGAATGTTCTTACCTTTCCTATCTTTACCCTGCTTCATGATTTTACTCATGTTCTAAGAACCAGTGTAAGCATCATCTCAAGAAATGCTTGGTATACAAAATAGGCAGAGAAGTTTCAATATCCTTATGAAATTCTTGAGAAAATAATTACAATGTAATTGAACAGACAATAAAAAATGTAATTTAAGAAAAGTTTTTTGAAATGAGAGATGTATGGCCCTACATATGAAAGGACACATGTGTTGACTAGAATGGTCAACATTGAGATATACTAAAACAACCATTAGACTGTATTGATAAAAGAAAATAGATGGGTGTGATGGCTCATGCCTGTAATCCCAGAACTTTGGGAGCCTGAACTGAGAGGATTGCTTGATTTCAGGAGTTCTAGACCCGCCTAGGCAACATAGCAAGACCTTGTCTCTACCAAAAAAAAGAAAAAAGAAAAAACCCCAAAAAACTAGCCAGGTGTTGTGGTGCATGCCTGTAGTTCTAGCTACTTGGAGGCTGAGACAGAAGAATCACCTGGGCCCAAGAAGATGAGGCTGGAGCTGTGATCATGTCACTGTACTCTAGCTTGGGCTACATAGTGAGACCTCAACTAAACAAACAAACAAAAAACAAACAAACAAAAAAAATGGAAAGAAAAGAAATAATCCTGTGGCATTCAGGCAACAACATTGAGTCACATATTGAGGAAAGATAATACATTTGACATTAGACTTTTTGATAGCAAAATTTTGTGATAGAAGTTAATGGAATAAAATAATTGGGATATTTAAGGCAAAATCTGAGGAAAGTGCATTATACTTAGACAAACTGACATTTGAGCATAAAACCTGTTGTCAAACTTATGAACTTTGAAAATTCTGGAAACCTTTTCCCCATGAACTAATCATGAGGCATCTACTAGAGGTTCTATCTAAAGATGTAGACCTAACAACTATTTTTTTTACAAGAAATACAGGGGAATAAATAGTGCATTTAAAATGATTTCACAGAGATAAGATCAGCTAAATCCACGAGGTGGAAACTCTATAGGACAAATGACCTGATATATTCAACAAATAAATTGCCAGCAAGAGAAGAAAACCAAAAGTGATTGAGGGAAAACATCGCTTGAAAAAGATCTAAGAGACATGTCAATTAATTGCAATATGTAAATGTTATTCAACTCTTTGTTGAAAAAAGCAAATATAAAATTTATGAGCCAACTGGAGGAATATCAATAATGATTGAATATTTGATGATAACTGTGTAAAGATGTTTTGAGAATGATTGTTGTGGTTTGACTGTGTCCCCCAAAGTTCATGTTTTGTAAACTTTGTCCCAAATGCAACGGTGTTCAGAGGTGATGGGTCATGAGGACACTGCCCTCATGAATGGGTTAGTGTCGCTACGGGGGGAATGAATTCATTATTGTGAGAGTGTGTTTGTTATAAAAGTGAGTTTGGTCCTCTGTTACTCTTTCTTGTTCATACTTTCTTGCTCCTTTACCTTCAGCCATGGAATGATACAGCCAAAAGCTCCTTGCCAGATGCCAGCCCTTCAATCTTGAACTCCTCAGCCTTCAGAACCACAAACCAATAACTTTCTGTTTATTATAAATTATGCAGTCTAAGGTATTTTGCTATAGCAGCATAAAATAGACGAAAACAACTGTATCGTAGTTCTTTTTAAAAAACTGTGTTTTAAAAATACATACTGAAATATTTAGGATCAATTAATCTGATGTCTGGGGATTTGCTTCTAAATATTTTAGTGGAGGGGGTATGTGGGTGGAGTATAAATGAAAGAGGATTGCAGAAACTGGTGGTTATCCATTCATTCATAATGTTTTTTTTTCCTGCGTTTTGGTTCAGTTATAATTTTCTCTAAGAAAAAAATTAACCCTAAACAGATGGGACTTGTAGAGATATGAACAGTTAACAGTAGAAAGCAGTGACAGATGGTCATCTGATAGTTAGGGGGGTGGATTATGAAACTACAAAATGACAAAAATGTTGCCGGCAGAGTTATTAGACTTACATAATTTAACAGAAGAGCAAACACACATCAGTAGTCCCCAAGGACATCACTGTGTTACCTACAGGTCTAATAATTAATCTTACAAACAAAGACACCAAATAATCTCACAAATGTAAAATTATGTTTTGCATAGTTTGTTTCAGAAAGCGGAGGCTCAGTTAATATATTTTACAAAATGTTCATTAACGTCTTGTCATGTTTGAAATGTCTCGGCATACGATATGATTTGATCCAGAATCCCCATGACACTTTGGCATATGTCTCCAATGATGCAGGATCCATGGAAGTGCACTGCTAACATCTCCACCAAGATAACCTGCCTCTGAGGGTGTAGTTGACTGACAGCACCAGCTGCCACCACTTGAGTTCCTCCATTGCATTCATGCTGAGACCATGCTTCTCTCTGACTGCTTTCAGTCAATGACAGTGTGGTGGGGGCTACTACTCTTAGCCCATTTTTGCCTAACACAGGAGTCCTTTAACAAGCAACTTTGGGTCAGAGACACTTTATCAACCTGGTTGCAGGTGTGGCAAAACTGTACTGTGGAATGAGTCTCTTTCCTACCCAATCCTTTCTCTCTTTTCTTTCACAGCTATCATCCTGCATCACTGTCTGAGGCTCTCCCTACCTTCTTCTACACTGTTCTTCTTTATCCATCTCAAGCATTTTCCCCAATAAACATTCTCTATGTGTAATCATGATTTGGCCCTGCTTCTAGGAAGAAACACACTAGAAAGACTTGTTGACAACATCCCTTGAGAACTCAATTGGCTTGCACTCTGTCTTTTGTTCTCCATTTCAAGAAGGCAGTAAGAGAATTAAATCAGGAAAGAGTGAATTATCCTGTCAAGTTCTCAAAGAAGGTCAGATTCTTTTAAAAAAAATTTTTTTTTTTTTTTTTGAGTTGGAGTCTCACTCTGTAGCCCAGACTGGAGTGCAGTGGCCGCTCCCGGCCACCGCAGCCTCGCCTGCTGGGCTCTGACGATCCTTCCTGCTGGGCTCTGACGATCCTTCCGCCTCAGCTTTCCGAGTAGACGGAATTACAGGCATGCGCTGCCACGCCCGGCTGATTTTTTGATTTATTGTAGAGATGAGGTCTTGCTGCCCAGGTGGGTTTCGAACCCATAGGCTCAGGCAATCCACTCACCTCAGCCTCCCAAAGGCGCAGGATTACAGGCTGAGCCACTGAGCCCGGCTAAATTTTTTTATTTTAAAGAAGTGAGGTACAATTCAGGATTAGGTAGATAAGTGGTCATTGTACAGGTAAAGTTTGGGCCTCCCTTTGGTCCCCACTATACCTGGTTTGAGATCAGGTATCCTTATTGATGTTATGTGACTCCTCACCCTGGCAGCATCCCACTACTGCCAAACCCTTTCTTATAGTATTATGATAAATGTTCAGGGACCGATTATGAGTGAGAACATGTGGTACTCTGTTTTTCTTTTCTGTGATAGATCACTGAGTTTGACAGACTCTAAATCCATCCAAATTGCTGTGAAGACCATAATTTTGTCTTTCTTCATGGCTATGTAATATTCCATCATGTGTATGTACCACATTAAAAAAAAATCCAGTCTACTTTCAATGGACAGCACAGTTGGTTCCATGTTTTTGCTACTGTGAATAACACTGCAATAAACACACATGTTCAGGTATCTTTTTTATAGAATAATTTGAGTTCCTCTGGATGTATTCCCAGAAGGGGGATTGCTGGGTCATATGGAAGGGCAATTTTTAGATCTTTTAGAAATTGCCACATTGTTTTCTTGTCGAAGATAACCAAAGAACTCTAAAGCCTAAAGCTTGGATTTTGGTTCATGCATACAGTTAACTCTCATTGTAGGGCTGGTGGTGTTTTGAATTTGTCACTTTCTGGTTGAGCTGTAATTTTTTCTTGGGGCACAAAGGACCATCTTGAAATATGGTCCTTTAATATCTGCAAGTTTCATATTTTTAATTACTCATCAGAGGAGACAGAAAATAAAGTAGTTCATAAACACATGAATATTTCAGTTATCTATATCTGGAGTGAGAATTGCTGCTTGTTTTTAATTTTTTAAAGCATTATCCTTTTGATGATTAGTCATCCGCATTCAATTTATCTCTCTCCTTTGAGGTGGACCAGGCCCTTGATGGTAGTGGGTAAGAAGCAGGGACAGTAGTTTGTATAGCTATCTGCCACAACGTGTAGCAATCCAAGTTGTTGTAGAAAAGCTTGCTGGAGAGTGAGCGCCATCCTGCTCAGGCTTATCTTTGCCCCCATTCAACCGTGCTGGCCAATAGGAACTGGGTGAGACAATGAATGCACTTTAAGATCTCCTGGCTTATTTATTGTGGTTAAAAAAAATCTCACCTATAAAAGAAAAAGCAGACTGGCACCAAGTCTGAGACACATATAGGTTCTCTGGCTGAGCATGTTCTCTTTCCCCAGGAGGTAAAGCCTTTCTCACGTGACTCCAGCAATTATCATTTACATAAAACTCTTTCTAAACTTCACCCCAGATCCTTCCTCCATTTTGGGCCTCAAGACTTCCAGGGTTACACATTCTCCACTTTATGTCTCCATCTCCATGATGGTAGACTGAGCAGTGTTTAATTTTTATAATTCGAATATATTTTATTTCTACAAAGCAAATCCATCACATCAAATATGTCTAAATGTGTATAAACAGAGATTTTTGTAATGTGAATTTTCTATGTATATATTTCTTAATATAGTTTTGTATTTTAATAAAAATGTTTCTACTGATCTTATTCGAATTTAGCTTTATTTTTCCTTTATCATGAGCACTAACTACATGTGTACTATATTCACAATACTGTAATAGTGATTTATGTCCTTAAATTCTTAATGTTTCTTTCAGGGTAAGAACAAAGTAGCTTTCCTTTTTATCATTTTGGTGCTATATGCAAGTAATATAGACATGGAGAATAATTCCAACCTGGTACAAAAGTCATACATCTTGAGTTGAAGGACAAAAAATAAAACATATGGCAATTATATATTAAAAATCAGAAATTATAGTTCCTAAGACTTTGGCCAGCATATTTTAAATGCATATTTAGTATGACAACATATGGCTAGGTACATCATAGTTTCTAGAATGGGAATAGAAAAGGAAAGGTCACTGAAATGGAGAAAGAGAATGATTTTTAAAAAACTTATAATAGAATAAGTAAGAAAAGAATTAGTATAGTAAGAGTAAAAGTGAGAACACAAACCTGACCCTGCGACTTTAAAAACGTCAGGATACCCCTGTTGTCACCCTCATTCCAAACACTGCCCAAGAGAAATAATCTCATGGCCACAGCTAACACCGAAGACCCTTATGATATTCTTCAGTGAAAGAAATCTGGGCTCCTTAAAAAGTAGCCTCCTCTAAATCTTGGAATTGAAACAAGCAGAATAAGCTGAATCATTTTGTTGTTTTCATAACATTATTAGAGTTTCAAGGATATGTGTTGTGGTGCTAAAAAGAAAAAAAAAAAAGAATCAGACTTTGAAGTAACATGAGTGTCCCCCTTATTGACAATTTTGCTTTCCACAGTTTGTTACCTGCAATTACCTGTAGTCTAAAAATATTCATAAGTTTCCTACGGAGCACTGTTCTGAGTAGTGGGATGAAATCTCATGCTGTCCTCCATCTTCCCCTTTGTGCAACATATCCATTCTGCATGCATTACCCTCCTGTTAGTCACGTAGTAGCTGGTTTGGTGATCAGATTATCAGATCAATAGATCACAAGAAGAAGGTTGAGTACAGTATAATAAGATATTTTGAAATCAAGTGAGAGAGTGTAATCACATTAACATAAATTTCCTTGTAGTAGATTATTATAATTGGTCTATTTTATCATTAGTTATGGCTGTTAATCTCTTGCTGTGCCTAATTTATAAATTAAGATTTTCCATGGGTGTGCATGTGTAGGAAAAAGCAAAGTATTATATAGAGTTCAATACTACCTGAGGCTTCTGGCATTTACTGGGGTCTTGGAATGTATCCTCTGAGGATAAGGGGACTACAGTATTTCTGAGAGATCAAAAAGGAATTCTCAAAGGCTCTTTAAAAAAATTTCTGCATAATTCTTTCAGCGATTGCTTGGTTTTAAATGACATTTATGAAGCTACATTTATACATGTACGTGAACTTACACCCATATTTTAAGGCTTTAAAATTTGAATTTGTATCATATAAAGGTGTTTTGGGTTTTAGTTTGTTTTGCCTTGTCTCTCTAGAAAGCAACACATGCAAATTATTATTTTAGAAAACGTTCTACTGTCATTTATTCTATTGCTAGCTTATTTTGATTTTGTCATTTTTCTTCCATATCTTAAAGTCTAATTGCTAATTACCTTTTTCTCAAATTCTTATGATTAATTTAAAACAAATTGATATCTCATTTACTTTGATTTGGTGCACTTTATTTTCCATAGCAAATATTGTTACATTGATAAGTGTTATATACAATATAAATCAAATTGTCATTTCAAGCTAGATGTGTGTATTGTCTATTGTCTTAACAAGATTACTTTAAATTATTTGTTCTATCTTTTGTGAAAGCATGCTATTCATCTCTCTAAAACTTGTCAAATCATGTTGTTTTAACGTATTCTTACACACTTTGGATTTTTTGTGGAAATTAACACTTTGTCTTAGCATGAAAAGACCTCACTTCTGATATGGGAATATTCTCAAGCAATTATTCTGATTAGAATGTAATTTAATTAAATTATCTTGGGGTTTTTTTTGCCCTCTAATTTATTTCAAATATTTTTTCTCATCCAATTACTAAAAGTAATTTAATAAAAGTATAAGGACATGTAAACTATTTTATCCACTTATTTTGAGATCAATTACACCAGAAAGATGGGCATTACATAAGGCTTAGATTTACTTTTATTCAATAAAATAATCTTTGAAGTATAATAATTTTCAAAAGTTAAATAAAATGTGTATTGGTAGACTGACAAAAATAAAACAAAAAATAAAATTTAAAAAACAGCAAAAAGTATACTGATAAATTTTCACAAGTAAACACCCCCTTGTAAGCATAACTCAGATCAAGATCAGAAATATTACCAGCAACCCTCTTCTCCTAGTCACTATTTGCTCTCTCCTAGTTACCATCTCTCCAAGTTAAGCACTTTCCTGACTCTTCAAGTCATAAATTAGTTTGCCTGGTTTGTAAAACTTTATATAATATGTATTTTTACCTGGCTTCTTTTGCTCAGTGCTATGTTTGGTAGATCTATTTTGTTGTTCTACATCATTTTTATTGCTATAGAATGTTCCATTTTACAGATATTTATTTATACCACTATTGATAGGCATCTGGGCAGTTTCTTGTTTGGAGATATTCCAAATATTGCTGTTAAAAGCATTCTAATAGCTGTCTTTTGGTGAATATGAATAAACATTTTAGTTGGTTATATACCTAAGAATGAACGTGCTGGGCTAAAGGGTGTGCATATGTCTAGCTTGGGAGATACTCCCAAACCATTTTCCAAAGTGGTTTTACTAATTTATACTCTTATCCACAGTATATAAGAATTCTAGCTTGTTTTAGTGTGTTTTGTGTGGCTATAACAGAATACCCAAGAATGAGTAATTTATAAAGAACAGAAATGAATTTTCTCATTGTTCCAGAGGCTGGGAAGTTCAAGATTAAGGTAATAGCAGCTTTGGTGTGTGGTGAGGGCCAGTATTTTTTATGTTGGACATTATGCCAAGATTTGCTTTTATTTCTTTCTTTAAAACGCTTATAAGAAAGTTTACTGATGGCATTAGGGAATAAAATATTTGATTTTGCAACACAGAATGAAAATACATTTTAGTAGATAATTTTCCAATACATCTCAAGTGAATAGCAAACAGAGAGAGATGTAAATGTTGAAGTATCTATGACTGTACTCCAGTAGAATTTAACAAATATAATACCCTGTTGCACCATCACTTCCTGAATACTCATGTAGATATATACTCCCAATTGGCTTTACCATGGAATAAAAAGCATTTCATGAGATTCAAATATTCCTTATATGGTTAGTGTTATGTGTCAACTTGGGCTGAAGGATGTCCAGATAATTGATCAAGTGTTATTTCTGGATAAGTCTATGTGGGCATTTCCAAGAAGAGATTAGCATTTGATTCAGTAGACCGAGGAAAGAAGATTGACCTCACCAGTGCATGTGGGCATCATTCAATTGAAGGCCTAAGTAGAACAAAAGGCAGAGGAAAGGCAAATTCGCTCCATTCTTGAGTTGAGAAATTCATCTTCTCCGGCCTTTAGACATCAACATTTCTTCTTAGGACTTAGGGCTTGGACACGAACTACATTTTTCACTTTCCAGGGCCTCCAATTTGAAGATGGAGGATTGTAGGACTTCTCAGCCCCCATAATGATGTAAGCCAATCCCTTATAGTAAGTCTCTTTATATATACCTGTATATCTCTTATTAGTTCTGTTTTTCTGGAGAATCCTGCCTAATGTATCTCACTAACTATATCGTGCAGATATTTGTATTTTGCTGGGCTGTTTGCATCTGGGATTCTGTGAGGTATATAAATAAAACCTGCTTATCCTTTAAAAGGCGAATAAGCACTCTAATGATCTTCTGATTCCAGGTCCAGGACAAGACAAAGGCAACAGACAGAAAAAGTGTATAGCCATTTCTGTCACACTGAGATTCAAGTCTGAATTGCTTCCAATGAGAAGAGAATACAGAACTAATACGAGGGCAGCATTTTTCAGAATAAGATACAATTCTCACATATTCAGACAGATTGCTCTTCAAATCATTCTGTGTAGGGATGGGTTAAGCTCAGACCTAAAATAAATATTTATATGCCCTAAAGTTTCCAGCTAGGAAGGCAAAGAGGCTCAGATATCAACACCCTGCGTGGGCAGTGACATGGATGAAATGTGGAATTGTTGGCATCAAATTCTCTCAGCTTTCAACAATTCTCTATTTTTCTAAAGAACTGGATAGGTCCAGATATTTGGGAACCTGTTCTTAGGCAATGCATCTGAATTATTAATAAGAATAGAGAGGTAACCATGGTAAGAGAGGAAAAAATAAAGCTAGCACTCTGGGCTGCGAAGATAGTATCTGCAAACTGCTAAGATACAAAAAGTGAGGAAATACAACTTAGAGGCTAGTTACATGCATTTCCTGTCTTTCATCTACTACCTTAAAGGCAGGAATTATGTTTTATGTGCTCATCATGACAAATGCCTTCTCCATTAATCTACTACACCCAGTAGCTTACATGGCAGAGATTGCACACAGGGTTACAGTTAGGTTATACTCTCTTCCTCCCCCTCTCCACTCCCACACATTACCCTGTGAGAAAGACCTCCTGTCCATGTCTCCTAGAGACCATGGCAATTAGCATATTTCCTTCTAACCTGTCTTGTAAATCTTTAGTTCAAGGAGGGCTCCTTTTCCTCACCCTGGTCCATTATGCATCTAGAAGAAAGTAGACAAAAACACAGGCTCAGCAATTTCTGAGACAGAAAATATACTCAGGTCTTTGCCAGACACGGTCAATTTCCTGTTTTTGATGCAAATGTTTCCTCTGAACCTTGCATTGACACAAAGAAGGTATATGCTTCTCCTTGGAAGAACCATGTGATTTAGACACCATGGTCATGGTTTGCCCAAGTGTGAAAGTTATTGAAATATCCTTTTGTACAGTTTCTGGCTATGAAGAGACAACAGCTGGTAGGGCTGGAGTGCAGATCTTTAATCTTCCACAGAAATTCAGGGTGCTGGAGTGCCTGTGGTGAGGCAGGTCTCATGCTAGGTGCTTGAAACACATTTCTGTTGGGGGCTTTTGGGTTTAGGAGGAGTCCAGATCATATAGAGAAATACTTGATGGCAGGAACAGAGTTATGCGCAGGGAACACAGGGATGAGGGGCCTCTCTTCTAACCAAAGTCAGGAAAGAGTTGCTGAGGGAGGGGACTTAGATGTGGCAGGGGATCTACAAACGTCATCCACCCCACCAGTGGTAAGCCCTCACAAGCCTGTAGCCTCATACCTTGCTCACCAAACTACAACGGATCTTCAGAATAATAACTCCAAATTCCTCTGATGGTAACTGAATGCCCTAATTAGCATTCAACATAGTTTTCTTGATTGTCCCTTCAAGCAATACTAGTTTTTATCCCTCCTGCTTATTCTTCCCTTTTTGCTGCCACTTAAAACGTATACCTTTCTACTTGCCACTTATTCAAATCCTCTATTTCTTTTCACAGTCCAGCTCAAGGCTTGCTTTTTCCAAGAAGCATCTGTCTACATATAAATATTTCTTTCATTAAAATTTTCTCATCTATGGCACTGTCATAAATTTGTTCAGATGTTATCTTGAAACAGTTTATTGTGCAAGAGTGCCTTGTCTCCCTACAGGGATAAGATTCCAAAAAACAAAACATTTTGGGTACTAGAGATAGTTAAAAAAGCAGGAGGTTGTGTGTGAGAGAGTAACTTCCCTCCTTGGTCCTCAACTCCCAGGCTAAGCTGTTCTCTGGAAGGCACAGCAGCTAATGTCTTGGTTTCAATGAAGATATATTTTCCCTGTCCCCATAGTTCATGCTGAGTATTCATGCTTGTTGGTGAAGAAGCATTTGAGAAGGAAATGCCAGGAGCTCACAGTTCTACTTCATCTCCCAGATTCTCCAGATACAGAGTGGGTAGTCTATATGGGTACTTCTCTAGAACTAAGATGTATTAGTTTGCCGGGACTGCCATAACAAATACCACAAGGGTCTTTGGCTTAATAGAGATGTGTTCTTATACAGTTCTAGAGAAGATGTCCAAAATCAAGGTGTCAGCAGGGTTCCAGGGGAAAATCCATTCCACACCTTCTCCTAGCTTCTGGTGGCTGACAACAGTTCTTGGTGGACTTTGGTTTATGGCTGCACCACTCCAATCTCTGTCTCCATGGTCACATTGCCTCCTCCTCTTCTCTCTCTTAAATCTCCCCTATGCATCTCTTACAAGGAAACATCATTGGATTTGGGGCCTACCCAGATAACTCAGGAAGATCTTTTCATCTAATGATCTTTCATCGAATTATATATGCAAAGACCCTTTTGCAAATAAAGTCACATTCACAAGACCCTGGGAATTAGGACATGAACCTTTTTGAAGGTCATCATTCAACTCACTACATAAGGTTTCTGACAATATCATGGTAATTCCCTGAATTTTTTTCTTTAACAATGGTGATTTACAAAGCGTACTCATCATTTAGCTTAAGTATGGCGAATAGTAAAGTCACCTCTGGCTTCCACGTTATTAGCTGAAATATGTACAAGGAACACTGCTAAGTGCTTTGATGAAAAAAAAAAGATGAACTAAGTCAGCCTAGGAGGACCTTACAATCTAGTAGGAAAAGTAAACATGTACACAAGTTTAGGAAAGTTGAATGAAAGTGAAAATACAATGTTTTGCAAGTCAGAGTAGGAAGAGAGTAAAGACTACTTGTTTCTTTCCCTCTATTTCTTTCCCCACATCACTCTTCCTGGATGCATTTAAACACCTTATGTGTATCGCTACTGCCCCATTAGCTAATGCTTTGGTTCATATGTTTCATGCACATTGAAGGTTAGTGGATACCCCTTGATAAATGTGATCTTACAAAGTTCTCATGAGTCCCAAATATGAATCTATATTAAAAATATAGATAAAAAACATGGTAAATGTCTCAAAAAAGTCTCAAAGGAATGCAAAAGTAATGGAATAATAATATTGTTTCAAATTTATTTTCTTTTGTAATGTGAGTCTATGAGTAATTTTATATAAAGAAGGTATACTATATATGGGACATATATATAATAAATATACATAAATAATATAGAAAACATATATGTATATATAATACCTACCTTTGACAGAGCTCCAGTTGCCTCTGTTTTTTACAGGACTGGAAATAGATACACACACAACATTATCTACCACTAATAATTTTAGCAACTTTGTGGGAGCCTTCAGATTTCCATTTCTTTGTCTTTATCTACGATTCTGTGCTTTTATTCATGCAGAAGTAACATTAAATCACTTTCACATAAGGACTTAACTTCTACTGCCAGCTCAGGGTCAGCAGTCAGGGTTGGGATAGAAAGAAGTGCTGATTAATAGGGCTTTAAACACTGGCTCAGATGTCTTAAAACAAAGACAAATCTCTGAAATGGTTCCACATCTTTCCAATGGTTAAAAACTTCATTTACAGTCATGACTTCTCACCAAATTATACTGGATTACAGTTTCTCAGTGGCAAAGACTTGTTTCCTTGCTTTGTTTTTGGAATTTCAAGGGAATCTAAGGATATAGTTAATTTATTATAGATATGCAGATTACAGAAAAAATAATAAGGAAATGGAAAAGTGGACAGTCTCCTTAGAGGCTTAGAGAGAAAATAATGGAGTGTACATTATGTTTAAATGAGCAGACACAGGGAGGAACACAGTGGAATGCCTTAATAAACACCCTGGGCTGCTTTAAAAAAAGAGGGGGCTTTGTATAACATGGAGACAGAATTTTCCACAAAGAGTTTCTATCCTTAAAGAATTAATTTTTCAGGCTGGGCACAGTGGCTTGCGCCTATAATCCCAGCACTTTGGGAGACCAAGGTGAGAGGATTGCCTGAGTCCACGGGTTCGAGACCAGCCTGGGCAACTTGGTGAGACCTCATCTCTGCAATACATTTAAAAAAAAGTTAGCTGGACATGGTGGCGTATGTATGTAGTTCTAGCTACTTGGAAGGCTGAGGCGGAAGGATCACCTGAGCCTAGCAGGTTGAGGCTGTGGTGGCCGTGAGTGTGCCACTGCACTCCAGCCTGGATGACAGAGTGAGACTTTGACTCAAAATAAAAAAAAAGAATTAATTTTTCTAACCCTCATATCTTAGCACAAGTTACATAGGAGAATCTTATTCATCAAAGTTGAAAAGAGAGTATCTGTGCCTTGCCTCCCCAGTTCTTCGTATACGAAGAGTGTTTCCAAAGTGGAAGGTGACCTAAAGTGCCAGAATCTCTTAAATGAATTGTTCTCACTGTTCTAATAAATTAAATGGCACCATATTGTCTGTCAGTTAATCAGACTATCAACATGGATCGAGATGCCTGCTGGATTTGAGTTGTTAGCTAGCTCAAAGCTAATTATCTAACAATATTTCAGTAAACATTTTTCAGCAGCCCAGACGCTATAGACCCAGAGAACCCCTCCTTCAGAAAACACCAGCAGGATACCATGCTTTGTGAGAACACTGTACCTCCTCAGTCATCCCACTCAGAGCAATGCTTTGACCAGCACCTCACTGTCAACTACAAAGCAGTAATTTGAGGAGTATGTACTCAGATATCAATGTTTCCACTTGTATTTAAAAAATTATTCTATTGTTTCAGGGCAGAACCTCATGGTACAAAGGAGGACTGTCATTTTTTTTTTTAGCAAAAATATTTCTAAAAACAGCATGTCCGTTTATGCAAAGTTATTTTATTTTATTTATCTTTTGTTAAGAAAGCAGAATTTATTGAGAGGACAGAATTTATTAAAGCTCCCACAGTGGGATGGGACTTGAGAGGGTTGCCCACAAAGTTATTTTTATTTTTTATTTATTTATTTAATTTATTTATTTATTTATTTTTTTGAGTTGGAGTCTCACTCTGTCGCCCAGATTGGAGTGCAGTGGCCGCTCCCGGCCACCGCAGCCTCGACCTGCTGGGCTCCGGGCATCCTTCCGCCTCAGCTTTCCAAGTAGCTGGAATTACAGGCATGTGCTACCGCACCTGGCTGATTTTTTGATTTATTGTAGAGATGAGGTCTCGCTGCCCAGGCAGGTCTCGAACCCGCGGGCTCAGGCAATCCACTCATCTCAGCTTCCCAAAGGCGCGGGATTACAGGCTGAGCCACTGAGCCCGGCTCTCACAAAGTTATTTTTAAACATTCAAATTCATATACAAAATTTTTCCAAATAATTCTTATCAATTTATTTGTCCTTTGAATCTAAGTGAGGGATGTCCATAGAGATTTAGAAGGTGGAAAAGATGTAAAACTTAAAATTCTCATGCAGCAATGGTGGGCGGAGTGAGGGTTTCAGCTAATGGCACACATGACAATTTGCCAAGCCTTTCCAAAAAGAGGCTATCACTAACTTCAGGGATTCAGGCAAATGGATTTATTGGCAGAGATGCCTTAAAATTCCTTAATGTACTAGAGACATTTTCTCCATCAGTCCTTCATTTATTTTGAAAGCCTCTAATTCCCTGCATTAATTTCTGTCCAGCTCAGAATAGCTCGAGTGACTTCCATTCTATTAACTAAATTTTGACTAATCGAATAAGTACTAAAACTTATTCTCAGATTGACTGCTTTGATGTTTAAAACATGAAATTGTAAATTTTATTTAACTCAAACAACTAGGGCTATAATTTAATATTAACATTTCTACTGAGTCAGATAATAGTAATCATTTCCAATCATACTTAATCTGGAATCATGTGATCATATGATTGGTTGATTGGCCAGCATCCATTTGACCATGGGGCACTGTACTTCACATCCATCATATCACTGAAAGTTAATAATGGTCCAGCAAGTCATCTAATATCATCCCCAATGTTTAGTTGAGGACACCAAGGCTTAGAGATGTCACTTGACTTGTCCCAAATTTTACAGCCATAAAGGAGAAGGATTGGAAATCAAACCAGCTACTGTTCTAATGTCCAAGACCTTTCTGCCACAATAACT
This sequence comes from Carlito syrichta, assembly GCF_000164805.1. Lineage (NCBI taxonomy): Eukaryota > Metazoa > Chordata > Mammalia > Primates > Tarsiidae > Carlito > Carlito syrichta. Next base: position 97,257 of record NW_007066115.1, on the reverse strand, counting down.
GAGTTACCACGATGGTTAGTAAGTAATGTTGGAGAGTAGTCACTGCGATCATGTTTTTGTAATCAATATAAAGTAACAACACTATACATTGTTTCATGACAGCATCAGCATCCTTAAATTTTCCCTCCTAGTCAGACATTGTGAAAATTTGTCCAGCCAGTTTGTGGTAGTGGATGTGTGGCTTCTGAGATGCCATGAGGACATACTAACATGGATCCCAGGGGAACAGGCTCTCAAGAATCAGAAAGCTTTAATAAGCGGGGTTGACTAAAGGATCTGGATTTAAAACCACCACCATCACCACCACAAAAACATTATTGCTCAGGTCTCGTATTGCTGGGAGACATGCTAGCTATATTCTCCTGGGTCTTCTATGAAACCCATTTCTTCTAAGGAGCATCACTTCCATCAGCTTCCTTAGCCCAATTCCAGAAATTTTGAGGCTCTTGAAGAAAAGACATGCTTTGTTGTTATTGTTGCTGGGAATGATACAGCAGCTGAGCTTTGTCTGGCAGGCAGCCTACTCAAAATATGCCCACTGGACTTCACAGTGAGAGTTTTGGCTTCACCTGGGGACATGAAATTATATCACCAGCAATTTTTCCTGCCAATCCTTCTACATGACAAAGCACATATGGATGCAAATAAGCTAATCCTTCTCTGGAAGAGTAAGCTGCACCTGGAAGTCAGCTCATAGAAATATCAGGCAGAGAAGATGTGATTGTGAGGTACCTGGGGGATTGCCACACATCCGGCTAGGAAAATCCCCACCTGGGCTTCCTGAGATAACACTTAATCATCCACAGGGATAGTTGATCTCTGAAAGGGATACATGCTAATAATAGAATCGAGTCATATGGTTATTAAACTGTTAAAAGGCTAGGAATATTTGCCTATTGATTAGAGAATTCCTGAGAATGGAAAGTCACCAAAGTTCAAATAAATTAAAGAAATGCAAGTCTACAGGAAGATATGGCACATCTGTTAGGTGGAAAAAAAAAAAAGATATTCAGAAAAGACCACCCTCTCAAATAATAGAACATAAAGAATTTTCACAAAGAGTTAGATGGAACTCTGTAAAAGTTGGAAACCCTCTCCCCCACTATCACAAACCCCCCAAATAATGAAGTTGGTACAGAATATAATTAGAAACAGAAAATTATTCTGAAAATAAATTGTAACTATAAGGGTCTAACTCATTTTTCAAAACATATCCCTTTTATTTATCTTTCTACCATAAATTTTCTAATGACAAGAGGTGGTTTTAAAACATGTCTGCAATATCAGTGACAGTCCTCCCATTGAGAGATGGGGGGGGATATTAGATATTAGTGACTTGCTCATGGCCAATATAATGCAGGGGAAGTGATATTGAGTAATTTCAAAGGTTAAGTAAGGAAAGATAATGCCATTTCCTTCTGGTTCTCTTGGGATGTCCATTCTAGATCTGCATACTGGAGAATGTGAGTGAAAAAACTCTTTTCCATAGTTCCAGCTGCAGTCCTAGCTTACCAACAGCATAACTCTCAGCCATATGAGTAAGCCATCTTGGATGTTCCACGCAGTCAAGCTTTTAGATGACTTCAGTCACAGCCAACATCTGACTGCAGAGGCATATGAGATCCCAAACAAGCGCTGCCTCATCAGGTCATTTCCAAATTCCCCCCAAATGTAGGAAAATACAATGGTGGCTACTTTATACCACTGTTTTGGAGTAATTTGCTATGCAACGATAGTAATTGGAAAATCTACAAAAAGTGTTTACTTCAACACAATGGCTTTTGTGTGCTGCCTCTCAAATGTGGTAAAATATTTTAAATGACTAAAAATTTTATCTATTCAAAAACACTAGATGATAATGGAAAAACTAACAGCACTGGTCCTCTGCTTGTTGTTTCCAGATTGACTATCTTTTCCTACATTTATATGCTCTTATAAAATTTTAAAAAGACATCATGAAGCAGTTCCTAGAGAGCCTAGATGGCAGCCAATTCTTGTTTTTCTTTGTATATGTAAACAGGATGATTTCTCTATAATTTTGCCTTCAACATTACAAGGAACAGACCAGATTTCAGGAATTGAGATAAAGCTGAACTAATCAGGCATGGGAAAACATATATTCCATAACAATATTCTGGATTTCACATCTTTAAACATAGTTTGGGAATTGATTAACTGGGAGTCCTTAAAATTTAGAATTTGCCTAATCCTGTAAAACTTCACCAAATTTGGCATACTGTCTAGGTATTCTGAGTTCTCCTGTATTAAATTTTTACGATGGATAAATCAACAAAAACACATTTGCTTTTTCCTGTTAAAGGCACTGATGTGATGCAAAGAAATATAAAATGTGCTTCCAGCCTTACAAAAGCTTACAGTCTGGTTGGGGCTCTTCAAAGATAAATTTGTATGATACAGAAGAAGGCACACTGGATTAGGAATATATTTCCCTATGTACCTGAAAAGGGTGTTATAAAGATTAAGAATAAAAATGCTTTATGAGTCACGAACACTAAGCACATGTGATATAAAGCATACATGTAAATTAAAACAGAAAAGTTTTATCCAAGATAATAGTTAGATCCCATGGTACCCTTGCTCAGTTTGTAGAAAGTGGTAAGTTGTATCTTACTGACCAATTCCACAGTGAAGATGTTAAGCTGTACTTTACTGGTTGATTAAAAAGAGATAGCCCATTGCTGGCTACTAACCCTTTCTAATTATGCACATCATGTGAGAAGTAAAAAAAAAAGTCTTTTTAAAGAACTGACTTTTATAAGATAGACATTCGTGAAATTTCAGGAAAAAATTTTTCATGTAGTATGGGTCACCAGAATTCAAGGTCAAATGGAGGTTTATGAGCAAAGATGATGCCTACTTAAAGTGAAAATGGCAAAAAGAATGATGAAATACATAAACCATTTCTTTTTTTTTTTTTTTGAGTTGGAGTCTCACTCTGTCGCCCAGGCTGGAGTGCAGTGGCCGCTCCTGGTCACCGCAGCCTCGACCTGCTGGGTTCCTGCGATCCTTCCGCCTCAGCCTTCCGAGTAGCTGGAATTACAGGCATGCGCTACCACGCCCAGCTGATTTTTTGATTTATTGTAGAGATGAGGTCTTGCTGCCCAAGTGGGTCTCGAACCCACGGGCTCAAGCAATCCATTCACCTCAGCCTCTCAAAGGCGCGGGATTACAGGCTGAGCCACCGAGCCCGGCCATAAACCATTTCTATGAATTTCTAAGCACAATTTACCTACAGTCTATGAGAATAAATGTTCACATACTATTTGGTTGTTATAATTTTTATGTATTTTTTTTCTACAACCACAGAACATGATATGCTTCAGAGAAATAAACTGAAGAATTGGGTACAGTTCTTTTGTGCCAGGAACCCAGTTTAATGCTATTAGGAAAAGACTGCTAAGAAATAGAATAGTCTTTTGAAACACGAGGACTACAAAAGAAAAGATGCCTAGTTCACTTGGATATTTAAAAACAAACCAGTGTTCCAAACTGTCCTGATCAAAGTGATTCAAAATACCAGCAGGAGAGAACACTGACTTACGTATTAAGACACCAAGATGTTGGCACTAATTACCACCTTGGTCTGTAAACTTTTGGCTCTCTTTTGGTCTCAGTGTTCTCCCTTATTTAAAAGAAACAACAGCAGTGGAATTAATAATGTTTTAAAAAAATTCTTACTGAGCACAGTGGTTAATGTAACAAAGAAATGGAAGTGACCACCCCAGGAAAAGTGGAGAAACATACAAAGAAAAATAAACAAGAAAAATATCAGATTTTGAAAAGTACTCTGAGGAGTATTATTTATAATACTGTATTAACATAGTAGCATAGCAAGTCTTTGGGATTTCACAACTTTGGCACTACTGACATTTTTAGACTGCATAATTCTTTGTCATGGGAGGTTTTCCTGTGCCTAGGAAGATGTTTTGCAGCATCCATGGTCTGTTTCTATGCATTAGATGCCAGTAGTATGTCCTCCCAGTTATGACAACCCAAAATGTCTCAAGACATTGCCAAACATCCTTGGAGACATTTACCATTTATACTGACCATGGCAAAAAAAAAAAAAAAAAAGAAAAAAGAAATCACCCTCAGTTGAGAACCACTATAATTATAGTCACAAGAGGATATGCTTCAGCTCCAAATTTTTGTCATTGTGCTGTCAGAGTACAGCAACACTGTGTATACTGAACCCGCGCATTCCTCCTTTTCAACCAGTCTTTGTTTTTGTAACTGCAGATACCATTCTCTTCAGTGCCTAACTGTAAAACTTGCTGAGCTATTTACCTCAGTAGCATTCCAGACCTGTATTGTGGGAATTGAAAACACCATCAGACCCCGTAAAATAGATGACAAGGTGTCCTGAACTATTGACATAGCTAAGAAACACGATGAATAGGGCTTCTAAACTGTTATCCAGAAGCTAGCAGGAATGGTAGAGTTTCCCCAACTGAAAGCACTCATCTGTACAGTCATAAAAGATAACCCATTACCATGGCAGGAAATCAAAACTGCAATAAATTTTAAAAAGGAAGAATGATGAGGAGGAGAAGGTGTTAAGTAATGGTCAAAAATCTCAAATGAGAATATGCTCAGTACATAAAAAGGAAGGGGGTTGTGTAGGTCATGATGGCTCGGCATAGGGAATGACCTTGGCCTGACACTGCTGGTGAACAAGGAAACACTTAGGAAGCTAGTCCAAATATTTTCAGAGGTCTTAGGCAATAGTGTTTAGGCAAGCCCTTCTCTCCTTTATTCAAATCATTTTCAAGTTAAATTGAAACCTTGTAAAAGAAAACTAATGTCTTTGATTCTGGCTACAGAGAAATTTCATTTGGAATCTGTTAAATAGCACATGAAATTAAAACTCACACCTGAATTAAAAGTCCTCTTCTTCTATTTGTGTTAAAATTTTAGAGCATATTCTACAGGAGACTTTTGAGCTAGAAACTTCACAAAAATTTAGGATATATTTTTAGTGAGAATAAAAAGAAATAACTGAGCTATTAGATATTTATGGCAAATAAACTTGTTTATCATGGGTTACTTTTTCTAAATAACAAGGTTGCAGTCTTATTAAATACATTTAAAATAGAGCATTGACATGACCCTCTACTTGTTATCTTCCATAATTATCTACTTTGCTTATCTACTACCTTAATAAAATTAAAATAAAATACGACACTAATAAAATAAACAAAATGTAGGAATCTAGAATCACAAAACACAATTTCTTTGTTTAGAAATTTTTTTCCTTTGTTTTTAAGATGAATTTATCACAGATTTTGTTTAAGTAAGCAAGTGCAGGTTAGAAAGAGTGTCAGAAACATCTGTGCTCTGAAATACTCATTCTATCATTCTAATGATTCTGTTAATTTATGCAACATTTCTGAGAATCAAGTTTCTCATATATACATTGAGTTTAATAATTAAAGTACAAGTAGAGCATCTTTAATCCAAAATCTAAAATGTCCTCAAATCTGAAACTTTTTGAGTGTCAATATGATGCTCAAAGGAAATGCTCACTGGAGTATCTTTGATTTTGGATTTTTGGATGAGAGATACTTAACCAGCATAATACAAATATTTCAAATTCAAAAAAAAAAAATCTGAAATCAGAAACAACTCTGGTCCTAAACATTTTTGGATAAGGAATACTCAACCTGCACGTTTCACTGGGTGGTTGTGAAGAGATAAAGAGATGGCATAAGGAAAAATGCATTGCAAACTGCAATTCTAGCAAGTGTTGTTATTGTTATCATTTTATTATTAAGTTAACGTAAAAATGTGACTACAATATGGTTTATAGAGAACTTTCAACACAGGAGGCATCCTTATGGAAACTGGAATAGGCAACAAATTACGGATCAAAAACCCAGAAGCCCATGCCATAAGAGAGAAGATAGACAAGTGGGACCTCATCAAACTGAAAACCTTCTGCAAAGCAAAATAAACATCAAAAGAGTGGGGAGACAGCCCACAGAATGGGAAAAAATATTTGCCAACTGTATATCTGATCTACAAGGAACTCAAACATGCCTAAAAGAAAAAAACAACAGTCCCATTAAAAAGTGGGCAAAAGACATGAATAGACACTGTAAGAAGATATACAGGCAGCCAACAGACACATGAAAATAGTGCTCAGCCTCACTCATCATCAGAGAAATGCAAACCAAAACCACATTGAGATACCACTTAACCCCAGTAAGAATGGCCATCATTAATGAAACAAACAACAACAGATGCTAGTGAGGATGCAGAAAAAGAGGAACGCTTCTACACTGTTGGTGGGAGTGCAAACTAGTTCAACCTCTATGGAAAACAGTGTAGTGATTTCTAAAATAACTAGAAATTGACCTTTCATATGACCCAGCAATTCCCTTCTGGGAATACACCCAGAGGAACTCAAATTATTCTACAAAAAAGATATCTGCACACACATGTTTATGGCAGCTCTAATCACAATAGCAAAAACGAGGAACCAACCAGGCTGCCCATTGAAAGTGGACTGGGTAAAAAAAAAAAGTGGTACATAAACACAATGGAGTATTACACAGTCATAAAAGACAAACATATGAACTTTGCAGAAACTTGGATAGGTTTAGAGTCTATCAGACTCAGTGATCTGTCACAGAAACAAAGAACAGAGCACCACATGTTCTCACTCATAAGTGGATCCTGAACATCTATCATAATACTTACAAGAAAGGAATTGGCAGCAGCAGAACACCGCCAGGACAGGGAGGGTGGGCCACACAACATCAATAAGAGTGCATGATGCCAATCCAGGTAAAGCGAGGTCCGATGGAAGGCCCAGACTTTACCTGTACATCACTTATGGACCGAATCCTGACTTATACCCCACATCTTTAAAATAAAAAAGGCCGGGCTCGGTGGCTCAGCCTGTAATCCCGTGCCTTTGGGAAGCTGAGGTGAATGGGTTTGAGACCCGCCTGGGCAGCGAGACCTCATCTCTACAATAAATCAAAAAATCACCCTGGCGTGGTAGCGCATGCCTGTAATTCTGGCTACTTGGAAGGCTGAGGTGGAAGGATC
>NW_007066115.1:71447-90160 GCF_000164805.1 Carlito syrichta | reverse complement strand
TGGAAGGATCGCCGGAGCCCAACAGGTCGAGGCTGTGGTGGCCGGGAGTGGCCACTGCACGCCAGTCTGGGCGACAGAGTGAGACTCTGACTCAAAAATAAAATAAAATAAATAAAATAAAATAAAAAAGAAATAATAATAATAAAAACCCCCCAAACTTTCAAGAGTGAGTATGACCAAGAGACCCTAAAGCACAGGTGTCCAACCTTTTGACTTCCCTGGACCACATTGAGGAATTGTCTTGGGCTGCAATAAATTATATAATGTAGTTAGTGTATATACATAATAAAACTTTAAGAAAATATTTTTATTATAAAGTTTAGAAAAATGAGAACCATATGAAACTTGTGGAAAATTTGACCTTTTTAAAAAAAACAAATCTATCAATATCTAGTTTGATGGAAGTGGTTGCAGTTTTAGTGAGTTCTTAAGGTGCTTGTTAGAATTGTTTGCTGGGCATGGTAGCGTGCACCTGTAGTTCTGGCTACATGGAAGGCTGAGGCGAAAGGATTGCTGGAGTCCAGCAAGTCGAGGCTGCAGTGGCCGGGAGCGTGCCACTGCACTCCAGTCTGGGCAACAGAGTGAGACTCCAACTCAAAAAAAAAAAAAAGAAATGTTTGTTTGAATTTTGCTCTGCGTGTGCTTCATAATTGAAAGCACTGCTCACAACTATATGTGCTGCAAAAAGTGATGTCATGAACAGGGTACGATTGTGAAGCGAGGGATATTTTTCTCTAGGAAGATAGGTCTTATAAAAGTCCAGTAAAGAGACATGGTCAAATTTTCCTTTCAGTTGAATGCTTGATTGCAACTCTATTCATTACCATTCAAAATGTGCAGGTAAAATATTAATGTCAACTGGAAATGGTGTAACAAATATACAGTGATTATTTTGCCAGAAATTTTGAAGTCTGTTTTCAAATTTCTGTGTTAAGACAGAAAGCAAAGCTGTATATTTTTGGCAGCTTATAGGACTGTGTTTAGCCAATGTAACAAAATGTGTTAAATTATTTCCATAATTTGAGCTTGCCATAATTTGTTTCATTTCAAGCACAGTATCTCTTTGGAATTTCAAAAATGGAACTAAGCATGGGACCACAAAGAAAATAAACGCTAAAAAACGCATGATGTTAAAAGATTTTGTGGGGCTGCATGCAGTCTGCAGGCGGTGGGTTGGACATGCCTGCTCTGAAAGCTCCCCTCAGTTTGCTTAAGCATCTTAGGTCTCTTCCTGATTTCAGGCCCTGATTTCTCTTTTATGAAAGGATTTTCTTTAGAAAACTTGCAATCAGCAAGTTTTTTCCCTGCCTCCTTAACATGTAAATCCTTTTAAAAGCCTCTTGACTGTTTTTTATAACCCCCTGGACTGTCCGTCCTCAAGGACCCAGGAGCCATCTCTTTGAAATGTAAACACCAAGGGAGATAACACCCCAATATCTAGTTTCTGTGCTAGGGTGGGAGGGAAGGAGCCTAATTTCCTTGGGCATTTTGCTCCAAGTTGTAAAACTACTTCCTATCATGGCGATTAGGGAACGTTTACTTTTCCTTTGGCTAAGGCTAATTAGCAAACACTGATGGCCTATAATCCTCCTATACCTCAGTTATTAAAAACTCTCCCATCTGCCAGGTGTGGTGGCTTTTGCCTGTAATCCCAGGACTTTGGGAGACTGAGGTGAAAGGTTTAGTTTGAGGTTGGAAGTTCAAGACCAAACATAGCAAGACCCCATCTTTAAAAAAAAAAAAAAAGATTAAAAACAAAACCAAACCGTCTCCCACGCTTTGTTTGAGAGGGGTTAAGTTTGGATTTTAGTTTCGGTCACTCTCTTACTGCAATAGCCTTGAATAAAGTCTCTGCTGCTTGAATTTGTTCTGTGCAATTTTTACATTGACATATTATGCAAAAGAACAAAGATATACCTGGAATTCATTTGCAGCAAAATTTAATAGCTCCTGGCATCCACTTGTGATCTACCCTGGTTATATCGCACACCCCTCTCTAATAGATTGAAATCTCCTGGAGGAGTGGACTAATCTAAAAACTGACAATATCTAACAATAGCCTCTCTGCAGAAGCATGTATTTGCATATGTGAATCAATATGTAGATATTACCATCTTTAGTACCTGATTCCATTTCAATATACATTTCAGAGTTTAACTTACTAGAAGCTGGAGGACATAAAATACTTCCTTAGGTTGTCAGCATGGTGAGTGGGTGTCCATACACTTTCCTCCACAATATTATAATGTTACATGCTGCAAAGCAGATTGCAAAATAAATGTATTGAAATGTGATTTTACCAAATAATGACTTTCAGAGTTGTATTAAAATAGATGGGCAAATGCACAAATCTCAAGAAATAGCAATATCAAACATTTGTCAATATTAAATATAATTTAAACACAGCTAATTTAGCTCTAAAATATTTTTACTGCAAGATACAGAAAGAATAGATGTGGCACAGAAGCAAGACAGATGAGACTATTTATGTCTTAGGAAAAAAGCCAGAGAACATGAAACTCCTCTCTTAAAATCTTTCAGTAGTTTCCAATTACAGCATTCCTTCCCTTATCCAACGTTTCACTTTCTGAGATTTCAGTACCCTCAGTCAACTGTGGTCTGAAAATATTAAGGAGAAAATTTCCGAAGTAAACAATTCATAAGTTTTACATTGTGTGCTGTTCTGTGTAGAGTGACGAAGTTTTGTGCCATCATGTTTTGTCCTATCCAGGAGGTGAATCATTCCTTTCTTCAGTGTATCTATGTTGTATTCACTACTCGTCTGCTAAGAGTCACTTAGGAGCCCTCTCTGTTGTGTACATCAACTCTCGCAATACTGCAGTGCCTGTGCTGAAGTAACCCTTATTTTACTTAATTGTTTTATTTCATTATTAGTTACTGTTGTTAATCTTTTACTGTGCCTAAGTTATAAATTAAATGTTATCACAGGTATGTATGTATAGAAAAAAAATTTCATATATTTTAACATACATAAAATATAAAAAACATTATATATTTTAACATATAGAAAATACATGAAAACACTATATATAAAAAAAATATATATAGTGTGTGTGTGTGTGTGTTAGAAATATGGTTTGGTACTGTCCATGGTTACAGGTGTATCCCCTGTAGATAAAGGGAGACTAAGTATGTAAAACATAACATAAGCTTTCTTACCATACAAAAAACTTTTGACCAAATATGAAGCATATCAAATTTGTTCCCTTCGTCTTTTTTGCATTTGCTCCTACAACCCTTATATTCAGCATCTTCTCATGAATGGAGAGGGACTGCCCCTTAAATCTAAGAATGTGAAATAGACAAATCTATTAATGCAATTTTCTAAAAGCTTTGTCTGTGTATCAGTGTAATACAAATGTATATTACAATCATTGTGTCACATCCAGACCCAAAAGCCCAATGAACTCTTCATCTCCTTACATCTCAATATGATTAGTTGTCCACATTTTTCAAAGTAAGTTCCTATCTATTACCTTTGCTATAGATTAGCAGTGAGGTAAGTATCATTATTATTAAGCTCAGTTTATTTGTGAAAACTTGATGCTGAGTTTATTACTTGCAGCTTTCTTGAGGTATAAAAATTATTGCTTGTATTTAATGTATACAATTAGATGCCGAGAAAGTCTAAATGTCTTACCCATGTGTTAAGATAGGACTTAAGAAAGGACTGAAGCCCGTTCCATGTGAGATGATCTGATCCTGGAATGATAGAAATGGTCTTTTATTTATTATACTCTATGTTCTCAGAAGGCGGTTAGAACTAACGTGATAAAAGATGGACATAACATCTCCGGGAAAATTAAAAGTGTTTGATGCTGGGGAGGATGTGGCGAAAAGGGAACACTTCTACACTGTTGGTGGGAGTGTAAACTAGTACAACTTCTGTGGAAATCAGTGTGGCTTCCTAAAACTCCTAGAAATTGACCTTCCACATGATCCCGCAATCCCCCTACTGGGAACTAAAAAAGAACTCAGGTCACTCTATGAAAAAGATACCTACACACGTATGTTTATCGCAGCATTGTTCACAATAGCAAGAACATGGAACCAACCGTGCTGCTCATCAAAAGAGGACTGAATAAAAAATGTGGTACATATATACAATGGAATAGTATGCAGCCATAAAGAAGAACAAAATCATGAACTTTGCAGCAACGTGGATGGAATTAGAGCTTATAATACTGAGTGATCTCTCACAGAAACAAAGAGCTGAGTATCACATGTTCTTACTCATTAGTGGACCTTGAGCAACTGCCATATTACTGCAGGAAAGGGATTGAAAGTAGCGGGAAACTGTGAGGAGGGGGGTGGGGGAATAGCTGGGATTGACAGTAGTCGATACCCACCTGGGGAATGAGGGCACACCTCATCAATAAGGGTACTTGCACAATGAACATTTGTATACCTAACCCTGAATTGTACCCCATAATTTCAAAATAAAAATTAAAAGAGGAAAAATAAATAAATACATTTCATGTATCATCTGTAAAAAAAAAGAGAAAATATGCCATGTACAACTAAAATAAATAAAGTGTTCATGTAGATTTTTACCTGTCTTCTCTAGAGCACGTAACACAGGCAGAATGACAGATGCTTCTATGTACAGTCATAGGAAAATAAAGGCAATTGAAATTTCTTGGACCCAGGTTGAGATTTCTAAAGAATCTGATTGAGGAAATCCCTTGGAGAAGAACTGTCCCAGGTGCTGAAGGCCATGGAAGCTGTCCCTCCAAAGGGAAGAATGTGTAGTCTCCAAATTGGTATAGCCATCACCATATGGTTAAGTCCATTATCCTTTACTTCGTTTTTTTTTTTTTTGAGTTGGAGTCTCACTGCTTTGTGCAGGCTGGAGTGTAGTGGCCCAGCCACCCCAGCGTTGACCTTCTGGGTTCCAGCGATCCTTCCACTTCAGCCTTCTGAGTAGCCAGAACTACACCTGGCTATTTTTTATTTTATTGTAGAGACGAGGTCTCGCCAGGTTGCCCAGGCTGGTCTCGAACCTGTGGGCTCAGGCAATCCACTCGCCTCGGCCTCCCAAATTGCTGGGATTACAGGCTGAGCCACCAAGCCTGGCCTATCCTTTATTTATTAAAGGGACTTGTGTCCTTTGCCTGGTTCTATTCATATCTTACTGTCAATGACTTTCTCCCCTTTGAAAAACGTGCAGAGAATTGCAAAACTAATAAGTGGTAGATTTGGTGCTTCAGAAATTTCAGTTGCATATCCGATACACTTCTACCCTCTGTTTAATATGTAAAGGATTTCTATAATACAAACCATACAAATCACACAACTGATCCCAGCCAAACTACATAATTAGAAAATAATAAATGCTTTAAAATTATTGGGGGGTTCTGTTTCTGGTTGGGATGCAGTATGATGTAAAAGACCACCATTTTCCAAAAAAACATTAAAAAAAATAAAGTAATAAAAAAGCAATGGATGCAAAAAAGATTTAGCCAAATTCCGGAGGGAGGGGGCGGGGAGGGGAGAGGAGCAAGGCGCCCAATCTGACTGTGATTCTGTGGGGGAGTAAACTTGCCATAGATGGAAGAGGGAAGGATGAGGAGAAACTAGCCAGGCTTTGACAACAGTGTGAGCCAGCAAAAGAAAGTGGAATCTGTAATTGCTCAAATGCAAAAAGTTTTGTTCAGGCTAACACATCTCCATTCCTTGGAACTTTCCTGAGAAAGTAGCAGAAATAGTTATGAAGGGAGGGCTAGAACGTAGAAGAAATTTTAGCCATTTTATGGTGTTCAGATCCCAGAGCCCTGCCAAAGTTGAATTTATAAGTGAATCATAACAAACTAAGCTACAAATCAAACTCCTCCAAGTTTACACTCTGCGAAGACCAGAGGGATTTATTTGTCCCTCAGTTGTAGCAATAGCAGTGGTGGAAGTTGAGGATTGAGCTGTGGTACAAAGTGAGGTCTCCTAAATCACATTAGAAATCAGACATAAGCTCTAACTAACTGCAGCTGTGGTCTAGCCTTGATCCAATTCAAAGCAAGTAGAATCTAAAAGATCAGACTCTGCATTAACTGTCTGATTGAAGAGAGTTCTTGCACCCTCTGAGAAAAATAAGAAGAAAGAAAACTATCATTATTTCATTCTCCATTGTTCTTTAAAACACCATGACTGAAATACTTATAAGATATGTCAAGAGACAGATAAACTGACCTATAATCAACAGAAGAAAATTCAATAAAATTCAAGGCAGGACTACTAATAACTCATATATTGAAATTTTCTTACAAAGACTTTAAAATAATGGTTATAAACATGTTAAAGGCTTTAAAGAAAAATATGGATTGCATGAGTTGAGATAGTGAATTTTATGAGGAAAACATAAAATTAAAAAACAAAATTGAAATAACCTAATGAAAAGTTAATTTTAAAAAAATAATTAAATATTTCATGTGGGCTTTTCCATGGTGCCACATGGGCTTCCTTCTAGTATGGTGGCAGTGTTCCACAAGTGTCCCATGAGACAGGAAGTAGGAATTGCCAGTTTCTGTTGTCAAGTAGTCACAGAACCTAGATTTGAGGGTGAGGACATAAACCTCGCTTCCTAATGGGAGAGTGTCAAAGAATTTGGGGATAATTCTTAAACCTACCCCAGCAAAAGAATGGGTAAACAAACCTTAGCATATTCAATTATCATAATACTATAAGAAAGGGATTGGCAGTAGTGGAAAACTGCTGGGGGCGGGGAGGGGGGAGGCACACTTTGTTAATAAAGGTACCTTATCTTAAGCCAAAGTGAGCCCAAACTTTACCTGTACAATGACCATTTGTATACCTAAGTCTGAATTGTGTCCTACATCGTTAAAATAAAATTTTAAAAAACCTTGGCATATTAATACAATGTATTTCTACTTAGCAGTAAAAAGCAATGGACTACTAATACATACAACAAGGTGGACATATTTCAAATATTGTGTTTAGTGAGAGAAGCCAGACTCATAGTCATACTGAATCACTTTATTTACATGCAGTTTAAGAACAGTCAAAACTAATTTAGAGTGATTGAAATCAGAAGTGTATTGCTTCTGGGGGTGCAATGGACTGAAAGGGGGCACATGGAAACTGTGATTAAATTTTCTGTATCTTCATTTGCATGTTGGTTTCATAGGCTTTTACTTGTGTCAAAACTCGTTGAACTGTATACTTAAGATCTTTGTCTTTTTCTGTACATAAATTAGACCAAGATAAGACTGATCAAACAACAAAGAATTATTGAAGTGTAAGCACTTGCCCTGGTTCTATACTGGATATTGATTTGAACAAATCAGATATAAGAAACATAATTAGGACATTTGAGAATATTTCATTGTGTTATGTGAGATAAAATTTTATTGATTTGTAAAAACCAAGATAGCCAACCAAAATAAGCATATTGTAAAACAGCATGTATGGTATGGTCTTATATTTTTAAAAAACATAATATTACTCACATATATTCATAGGAAAAATGCAGGCGAATGTGCTCTAGAGTATTTCTGTGGTAATCTCTATGCCATGAGACTGTAATGCTTTTATTTTGTATTTTTGCTTGCATGTATTTTCTCCTCTTGTAAAATGCACAAATACTGCTTCATAACTATAAAAGTTTATACAAATTACTTGCATTTTGTTTGCGAAAATGGTGTTGAAAAATCTTTTCTAAAAATCTGCTCCCTCAAATATGCCATTTTTATCGAGGGTGAATTCAATTAAAACACACTATGTGCAGCATTTAAAAGAAGATTAATAAAGCAGAGTAACAGGCAACCTTATTAAACAATTAACGTGTTGACCACTGTGTTTCCTGCTTGTGTTGTTGAATTCTTGAAATGATCTTATAAGAAAGGTACCTTTACCCACACCTGCAGTTCAGGAGCCCTAGCAGAAGGCAGAGTCCTCTCTTGTCATCACTTACGATGTGTTAATGCTTCTTGTACATCATTTTCACTCTCAAAGCCCTATTATGAGATTGAAGATGCTCAGTTGGAGAATCAAGGACACCGAAGTGGAATAACTTGCCCAAGGTCACATAACCATCCAGTGGCGAAGTTGGGATATGATAACAGGTGTGTCTGCTATTGACTAGCAAGTGCTACACTACATCCCTGGCTTTATCAGCAGGATGCAGTATCTTCATCCCTAGCAGAGCCTATAACTCCATGCTTCCACTGTACAACTTATAAAATGCCCAGATAAGAACACTGATATTTATAAAGGGTTATTTGAAGGAAATGAGCCCATTCATTTCTTTATAATCTAGAGCTAAACCCTGATCACCAGAACATTGCAAGTTCGGAACATATTATCTTGGCCTGCTGCAAAATTGCTTTCCCTGAGTTCAGCATTCTGTCCTCAGTGCTTATTGAAGGATAAGTCAAGAAAATATTTCATGAATCCCATAAATGTGCTTGCAATAGGGAAGTCATCAGAGAACATTTTACCTTACCTCTCACTGTCCTATAGATAAGGCGATGCTCCCAATGACATCTACCTTTTAAAATAAGGTACTGCATAAAACTGCATTCCTTGGGAAATTTCCTTAGCATTCATTTCAGTTTTTGTTTTAAAAACATTTAGATATTGCTTACTTTGTTCCAGTCATGTTCTAAGTGCTCCACTAACACTGGCACATTTGATTTAATCCTTGTTAACATGCTTATGAAAAAGTTACTTCTATCATGCCCATTTAACTTATGAGGAAACTGAGACACAAGGTGATTACTTAATTTGCCCAAGGT
This sequence comes from Carlito syrichta, assembly GCF_000164805.1. Classification (NCBI taxonomy): domain Eukaryota; kingdom Metazoa; phylum Chordata; class Mammalia; order Primates; family Tarsiidae; genus Carlito; species Carlito syrichta. Next base: position 81,392 of record NW_007066115.1, on the reverse strand, counting down.
CATACAGGCTTTTTTCCCTCTACTTATAGTATTTTCTTTGCAAACAAATATGTTACTGGGTTTTTTTTTTTTTTTGAGTTAGAATTGCACTCTGTTGCCCAGGTTGGAGTGCAGTGGCACTCATGGCCAATGCAGCCTCGACCTGCTGGGCTCAGGTAATCCTTCTGACTCAGTCTTCCAAGTAGTTGGAACCACAGGCATGTGCCACCATGTCTGGTTATATATATATTTATTGTAGAGTTGCAGTCTCACCAAGTTGCCCAGGTTGGTCTTGAACCCTTGGGTTCAGGCAATCCTTTTACTTTGGCCTCCTAAAGTGCTGGGATTACAGATATGAGTCGCTGCACCTGGCCATGTGTTATCGTTTTTCTAATGTGCTTGCTAGGAGGTTCAGAGGCAGGATTTTTACTCAACCCTAATAGCTCTGTAGAGTACTTTCACCCGTAAACATGCATTTTGTTTTTCTTTGTAGTTCTAATATTGAACTATATTTTGCTTTTCAATTTTTTGGGTCCTGGAGGAATAGTATTAGGCATAAAAACAAGAATGGAGTCAACGATTGAAATATAGATAAAAGCACAATTACGTATGCAATTCTTATATGCTAAGCCAAGCACTTTGTAACATGAAATCAAGAAAAATAATGATGTTTATTTCATTAAAGGTTTGATGTAAGTTCAAAATAAACCAAATTTTGAAATGAAGACATAAATGGAATTAATCTAAATAAGACTGTTCAGATAAGAGGGAGGAGATTGGTAATATTTTTAATATGTTGAGCAAATTCAATAGGGTCAGAAGAAAAGATAAAAGTTTGTATGTACAGCAGTTTGTCATTGTACTGCCCAGAGCTTATCTTTTTGAAGTGATTTTTCTCTTATAGAAGCCAGAAAAGCAATAAATTTAACAAGCACAGGAAGGCATTCAGGAGCCCAACTACATAAACCACTTGCTAGAACACAATAATACTAAGAAATACCAGTTCTTGTCTTTTGTTGCAGATAAGATACATCAACAATGACAAAATTTTATTTGTAATCCTTCTCAGACAATTCCAATTTAGTACTGAGGAGAGTGTCTAGGTTTGCAGCTAAACCACAGCTACTTCATAAAGGGAAGTATTTTTCAACTTTGTCTCTATAATATTCCTTTGTCAGGAAAGCGATGAGAACTGTTTTCATGGGCAATCGATAGCTTCTGTGAAGATAAACACCATTTTATTTGGATGCCATTCCTTTATCAAGATGCTTATTTACTGATTACTCTTCTAGAAGTCATGCTAAAGATACTGCCAACATTATTACATCCACATAAGAGCTGAGAAGCCATCTGAACCTTTCTCTGGCCAAAGTATTATGTTTATAAGGCAATGTCTCCCTTGTGTGTGGGAAGGTGGTAAAGTCTGCTTCTGAGGATACCTGCATGCATTCGTTTGCTGGGGTTGCCATAACAAGGTGTCACAGACTGAGTAGCTTCAGCAAAAACATTTATTTTCTCACGGTTCTGGAGGCTACAAGTCTGAGATTAAGTTTCAGCAGGGTTGATTTTGTCCCAGGCCTGTCTTCCTCACTCATAGATGCCTGTCTTCCTTCTGCTTTGCGTGGTCTTCCCCTGCATGTCTGTTCCAAATTTCCTCTTCACCAGTCAGATCGGTTGAAAGCCCACCCTAATGATCTCATTTGAACAGAAATATCTCTTTAAAGACCTGTCTCCAAGTAGAAGATATGAACATTCTGAGGTACTGAGGGCTAGGACTTTAACATGAATTTTGGGGGGACACAACTTATCCCACAGTGCTGTGAGGAGGCCATGCTTCACTCATCCCTCTGCCTTGTTCAGAGTGAATTGGGGCTGAGTCATCAATTGCAGCAGTCCCATTTTTCAGAAGCACATGAATGACTTAAAAAGCTGTTAATTTTCAGCTTGAAGCCATTTGAACAGACTTGGAAAGGAAGGACTTCAACTATAAGGTAAATTAGGGCCCATTGCCTTGCTAGACTCTGGTGTGGCCATTGCCTTGTAGACTCTGGTGTGGCCATTGCCTTGCTAGTCTCTGGTGTGGCCATATCCTCTTGGAGCTATGGCTGTCGCCACACTTCCTGGCTTTGGCCCCCTCCCCCAACTTGGGGAGGTGAATCGTCTCTCTCCCTTCTCTTTCTCTCTCTAATTTACTTTTAAATAAATTTTTCGTTCTTTGCCTCTTTGTGTGTTACAAATCTTTGTGTTACTCAGATCTCTGGGTTACTGGTCCTGAGCCTCCCCTTACCACTCCATCCACCCTCACCCTATCCATACCCTAACATTTTTGGAGGTGCCGATGAGATATCTGAGATATCTCTCTCTCTCTCTCTCTCTTTCTTATTTCTTAATGTGACTCTCTGTGGACTGTGTTGAAACCTGGTGGCAAATGAAAGCTCTGGCTGAGGCTACACTTCAGTGTGCTGGAAGGTCCCAGGGAAAAACATTAGACTGCTGTGGCCCAACAGGGTGAGGGACTAAGGTTAACTCTTTACTTCCTCCTAGCCAAGGTCTCTGAGTTTCCCCGTGGACCTGGCTGGATCTCGGAGGACAACTGACAGTCTCTGCCTAGGGCTACTCCCTATGGAGGCAAAAAGGTCCCCGAAGGAAAGTTTGGATCACCAGCGCCCATATGTGTGGGAGACGAAGTGCTTGGTTTTCTTTACTCTTTTCTTCTCTGGCTGGCAAAGTAACTCCATGAAGGACCTTGAGGTTCCAACAGCTGCAGGATACGCCTTTCTGCACCCTAGGTGAGTCATCCTCCATTTATCATCCACACACCCACATATTTGAATGCACGCTCTTGGACTCCCCTGGTTCGAATAAGTTTCTGGGTCCCTTGGGCTTTTCCTGGTTTTTCCATCTTGGAAGATTCCTAGCAAGGGTCTGGGACCCAATTGCCAGAAGTCCTGGTACCAGGCCTTCCAAGACATGGTGGAGCATAGCGTCCCGCGAGCTCCAGTGGGCACAGGGACGGGAGGACGCTCTCTCTCTCATGACTCACATTCTTTGCGCTGATTCCTTTGAACCTGTTGGGGATGCCTGGTGGGGGATCTGGATGGTTAAGGCCCAGAAACAAGTCTAGGAAACCAAGAACCCATCCCAACTGCATCACTGTTTCCTTTTATTACAATACTGCTTTGTAGCCCCGGCACCAGCTCCGGCCCACCTTGCCCCAGCTGACCCTTTCATGGGGTGGACAAGTATGGGGAAATTCCACACTATAAGCTGGGGAAACCTGGCCAGAGTGTGGCTCCCTAGCTTCTAACACCCTTCTGTAGCTTAATTTGTACCTAAGAAATGACAAATACCTTGAGATCCCATATATTCAGGCCTTTTATGAGTTAGCTCACCACCCAGATATCTGTTCCTCTTGATATATTTCTGTGTTGGCTCCCCAGACCCCATTTCCCACGGGCTCATCAGAGGATACTGATCCTGCTGACTGAGCTGCCCCTCCCTCAAAAGATTTTTCACCACCTTCATACTCTCCTATTCCTTTTACAACTCCAATTCCTGCTTTCCCTCTAACAACTCAGATGCTGACCCAGTTGGTTTAACTTCTCTTGTCTCTCTTGTAATCTGCTTTTGGTACTCCACTCTCTGCCTCTCTTCTTTTTAGTCTTTGGAGGAGGGGCTGGCGCCAAAGACCAGGGCACTGGACCCCAGCCTCCAGTCTTTCTCTTTTACCTGTGGAGCAGGGATCTGCAGCAAGTCACCACCTGCAGCAAGTTACCATCTGCAGCAAGTCACCACCCCCACGTGTACTTGGGAAATCCATTCAGGTTTCCACATGGCTTAACAGGTCTCTTCTGCGAGAGGGGTGTGTGTGTGTGTGTGTGTGTGTGTGTGTGTGTGTGTGTGTGTGTGTGTGTGTGGAGTGGCTGGGACAAAAGATATTAAAGTTGTTTTCTTATGATAAATCTCTCTCAGGTTATATTTAAATTGGGACTATATCAACCTTCCTTCCCAGATGAAAGTAAAGGGATCATGTAAATTAGTCCTGTTAACTAACTACATAAAAGGTCAATTATAATTTTAATCTGTTTTTTTCAACCAAACTTACAAGTGCTCTAGTAAATTTTACTTCCAACTTTACCATATGTTAACATTAATGCTAAATAACATCACTGCTTGCTATACCAGGCTTTCTGAAGTTGTATTTTATAAACACCTGTTAAATCACCTGTTGTACCTAACTAACACCTTCTTATGAGAAAGGTAAAGCTTTAAACGCTAAACACCCTGCCTTACATGATAAGGTTAAGTCACTTTTACTAAGCCTAATACTTCTCTTACCAAATGGATAAAATACCGAATACCGGGTACTCTGTGTGAACACAATAAGGATGGGAACTGATCACACTCACCTAACTGTTCACAGCTTATAACTAAAACTACAATTTAGTAATTCATAATGGGTTTTTTTTTAACAACTTTGCCTGTTCATAATTATAAATAAGTAGGGACAGTTCATTATACATCCATGTGGTCTGTTGACTCTAAAGGGCTTTACATCAGATTGTTACAGAAAAATGGTTAAAAAATTTCATATGTATAACCTACTAAAAATGAGCTTTTAAGGTTTTTTCCCAACCAAAACATTAAAAAACAGTGCCAACATGGAGGGCTGCAGAAGCAGAGGGCCAAAGAGGCACCCAACTGGCAGTCACCATTAGTGACAAAACTCCAACTGTCCATCAGACACCTGGTAAGAACAAACCTGCTAAGGGGATGGTGCCCATTGCTTATGGGTACAGTCTGCAGGGACACTGAAAGCATAGTTGCCCCCAAAAGGCCTTAACCTCCTGGACCTTGTCCTCTGTGCAGGCCAGAAAGCCATTGAGAAGCAGGTGTACTCTCTTCTGAAGAGAGGAGAGACCACTTGGCTCACAAATGGTCGCCACGTATGGAGGCCTGCAAATCTGCTAAACTGCCTGGCACTGGCTCACCATCACCCCAATAATCCCCCAGTAAATAGGGTGCTGGAACCTCAATTAATTTCTTAATTTAATACAGGTACCAGCCTTTTGGTCCTGGCCATCCATGTTGAAATCATATAGCCTTATGCAAAAGAATTTTCTCCTTTAAACAACACAGGGGAGAAGAAAGAGACAAAATTCAATGAGTCTTCTCCCACTGTCTTTGTTACAAAAAAGCAAAGTTTCTCTTTCCAAAATCTTTGGACTGTCACTTTGCTAAATAAGTAACTTTTACAATAGCTACTGTAATCTTGTGTTATAACATTATATTTAAAAATTTTTTAATACTTAAACTCTTCAAGTTCTCAATTCAGTCTCTAGGGTGAAATAAGAAGCAAGCTCCAGGAACCACATCTGCCCCGCACCCTCCTGAGTTGACTGCAGACCAGGTAGATTGATTTTGCTCACAGAAGTTTGTGATCGGCTATAGTGCTTTTCAGTGCCAAATTACTAACAACGTCGGGATCTCCTTCTAGGCACAAGGATTGCATTATTTTTGTTAAACTTTAAGGTAATATTTCCCTGTCAGAAGGCCCATACCATCCTACTCCTCTTATCAAAAGTGGAAAAAATGTCAATCTCTCATCTCGCTGTCATAGAGGTTAGCTGGGCTTCACCCTCTAGCATATCAATCATTGTAAAGGTACATCAGACCTATTATAGAACAGAAGTGACTGTTTTCTCTTGCCAATGTTTACCTGTTTTAAATTCTCAGTTTAAGCCACAACCTAACTACATGTCACTAATGTAAATTTTTCTTCGAACTTTGTCAAATTGACTGTATTTCCTTGTTTAAGTCATTATCAAAACATCTTATAACTGTCTATAAATTCTTATCACAACCTAAAAATGCTAAAAGATAAGCTGTGGGAACGGAAGTCTACATATGGACTCAGGAATTTACTGGTGCAACAGTGAGAACTGCCTGGACTCCTGTAGTTGGTATCAACCACTGGAGTAACTATAAATACATTTTACTAGACATCAAAAACTTACTACATTATAACAGCAGATATAATGGACTTTATTATAATAATATTAATTCTTATGGTCAATACTTTGGATACAAAGACTAAAAATACTTAACTCCATGGGTTCCTATCCTCTCATCCCCTCTTCATCCCCTTCTCTAGACAGGTAGGGACAGCTCTACACCCCATGTGCAGCAGGAAGTAATTACAGAAGCCTGATCTTCATCCCTGTTCCCAGGTACAAATAAGAATATCTTAAAAATAGCAAGAAGTGGGAATGAAAGGTGGTACCTATAGAAACCTAGAAGAAATTTAGCTTATTCTTAGTTTAGTCTTTTTGCCTCAGCATAACCATTAGAAAGACTTCAGACATTCGGTGCAGGACAAGCAGCAGCCTATCCCATCCCCCCCTCGACAAATTTCCAACAGATGCAAGACCAGGACAGTCCAACCTTTCAATTCATGGTTTAGCATAATAATCTCTGGTAAACTTTTAGTACTTTGTCAAGGCCCAAGATCAAAGATCACTCTTTGGCTGTCCAAAGTCATAAAAGTAATAACACATCACCTTTGGTCAAGGAGTTTGTGAATTGCAAATGTCTGAATTTGTGAATTGCAAGTGTCTAACAAGTCTCTTGCAGGACCCCCCCCTCCCCGCAGGGTTAACCTCATAACCCTTTGTGACCTATGTGACACAGATAAACCCCACTATGGCAGCAATGATGTGACTGACCCACCCATCTGCCTGCTGTCCATCACCTGAGTCAGTAGCTGTGCTTGCCTGCCTCTTTGTGATAACATGGAGCAGACCACCACCCATTCACCTTCATGGTCTTTTCCCATCTAGGGGAATGGTTAAAAGGACTCAACCACAAGCAACCAGTGGCCATTGCCTTGCTAGACTCTGGTGTGGCCACGTGCTCTTTGAATTATGGCTGTTGCCATGCTTCCTGGCTTTGGCCCCCTCCTCCCACTTGGGGAGGTGAATCTTCTCTCTCCCTTCTTTTTCTCTGTCTAATTTACGTTTAAATAAACTTTTCTTTCTTTGCCTAAAAAAAAAAAAAGATAAATTAGGATCCAGTTTTTAAAGCTCTTGTGTGACATAAGTGTGAATTGAGAAAATACCCTAAACTAGTTTCAAAATAATGAGAAAAAATTTTTGAGACCTCTGTTAAGCATTAAAATCTCAAAGGAGAGCAGAACAGGAACTGGGAAGTGGAAAAAGGAAGCCATTACATCCTAAAAAAAATTTCAAATTCTCTTAATTGGGCACAAAAATGTCAAAGATTCTACCCCAAAGTATGCTCCTAATAGCAACATATTGCTAGTATGTACATTTTTTTCTAATTATAATTGATTTTATTAACAAAAGTTAACATGAAGCATATTTCCAAACCTGTAGGACCACACACAAAATCTGGTGTCCATGCATCTATCTTAACTTTATAATTTTCCCATTTAAAAAAAAGATGATTCCCTTCCCTCCCATGATTTTTTTATCTGCTTCCTATTATTCATGTCTCATAATTAATATCCACCAACCACTCCCAATATATTACTGATATTTTCTGTTTTTCTTCTTAAAATATATGAAAAAGATCATCCCTTTCAACATACATCATTGTAATAGTTAATTTGATGTTATCCAAAAGTAATTGTAAGACACGTGAATTTCATATGTTCAATATGCCATGCTAGACAGCTCTAGAAATTTGTGTGTATACGAACACAGCCTTCCCTATTTTAGTGTGGCCATATACACTCATGGCTTTTTTGATGGACACACCATGTTTTAATTGACTGTGATCATTACTTTTTGTGTTCAGTTTGGCACTACTGGTTACTAAAACACTGTATACATGTATAAGCTAAGTGTTTCTGAAATAGCAGAGAAGATATTTAAAGGGCCATGATTGCTTGTTAGAATGTAAATGTAATGAATATTACAAATATAACAAATTATCTGGTTATAGGATGACCTAAGCAGTCCAATATCCCCTAGTTTTTGCCTGTGATAAAGGCACTAAAACAATCAAGGGTTATACTTGGTATCTGCATATAATAAATTACCAGAATTTTGTTGTTGTTGTTGTTGTAGAGATAGTGTTTTGCTATGTTGCCCCCAGGCTGGTCTCAAATTCCTGGGTTCAAATTATTCTACTGGCTTGGCCTGTGCCTGGCCTAAATGACCAGACCCTTTTTTTTTTTTAAACATTTTACCCAGGTAACCTGAATATTCCTAGTAACTAAAATGGCATAAGAGAATGTTAAAGTGTACAGATATAGAATGTTTCTGGTTGTCAGAACTTCACCTATAAGATAGTTTAGGGGAATGCCCCTTTTTTGATAGTTTATTTCTGTTATCTATTTATTTATTAGAAGGAGACAGAGGAGGAGAAGGTGAGATAGAAGCAAGAGGAGGTAAAGCAGGATAAAGAGAAGGAGAAGGAGAAAGAGGGGAGGAGAAGAGAAGAGAAAGGGAAATAAGAGAAAGTAAGAGAACTCAAGGTTTTAGTTTCCAAGTCTGACTGGTAAATATAGATTCCTGGGCTCTGTATCAAGTCTGTTGAATTAATAAAATCCTCTTCGGGTGGTCCTAGTTATCAGCAGTGGTAGGGACACATGGGTTAGAGAATTCTGAGATTGTTCAGGGTCCACCCTCCCGTGTCCAGCTCTAAAGGGTCCTGTGAAACATCAGTGAGATTTTTTATAGGTGTTCTCACAGTTACCTTCAACACCTCACTCCAAAAGAATGGGGAGTATGGGAATCACAGACCCCATGGCAAGCCATGTGGGGGATATTTTAGAACACAGAGGGATTCCTGGGCTCCTAAGATCATAGTAAGCTCATCGAGGACAAGAAACGTGTCTTTTCTAACTCTATTTGTTGCTCACCAGGGCGCCTAGTGTGGAGTTGGTAACAGTAAATGTATTGAATTTGATGCATTATTCAGTCGGCTATTTCCTCTGTTTATTGTGGGTGCTGCTCAAAGTTAAATTTGAGCAGAGTGCCTAATCAGTTGGAAGTTATCATAGCTCATAGGAAGTCCTGTGATACAAGAATAAGCTTTAAAATAAATCTGTCAGTCCGGGTGCAGTGGCTCACATCTATAATCCCACTACTTTGGGAGGCTGGAGGAGAGTAGATTGCTTGAGCCCAGGAATTTGAGACCAGCGTAGGCAATATAGAGAGAACTTGTCTACACACACACACACACACACACACACACACACACACACACACACACACACACACATTGGCATCTTCCTAACCAGAGACATGAAACACTTTCACAACAAAAACTATGAAACATTGCTCAAAGAAATCAAAGATGACACAAACAATGGAAAAATATTCCATGTTCATGGATTGGAAGAATGAACAACGTTAAGATGTCCATACTTCCCAAAGCAATCTACAGATTTAACACAATACCCATTAAATTACCAGCAACATTCTTCTCAGACCTGGAAAGGACAATACACAAATTCATATGTAAATATAAATGGTCACAAAGAGACAAAACAATCAACAACAACAACAACAACAGCAAAACCCAAAGTGAGAGGTATCTTACTCCCAGACTTTAAACTTCATTATAAAGTTACATTAATCAAAACAGTCTTTTATTGGATCAAGAACAGGCATATAGGATAGGGATTCCAGAAGCAAAACCTCAATTTCTCAGCCAACTCGTCTTTTACAAAGCCTCCACCACCAACCACTGGAGAGAAGAATTCAGTAAATGGTGCTGGGAAAACTGACTGACCACACGTGGAAGATTAAAACAAGACCCATACCTATCACCATACATAAAAATCAGCTCTAAGTGGATCAAAGCCCTAAATGTAAAACCTCAAACTATAAGAACCTTAGAAAATGCAGGAGACATACTTATGAAAATTGGAACCAATTCCTGATTAAAACCCCCAGCATCCATGAAATAACCAGCTAAAGATAGACAAGTGGGACC
>NW_007066115.1:0-71427 GCF_000164805.1 Carlito syrichta | reverse complement strand
ACACACACAATTGGCCAGGCTGGGGTGGAAGGATTGCCTAAACCCACAAGTGTGAGGCTGTGGTGAGCCATGAGCATGCCACTTTACTCCAGCATGGGTGACATAGTGAGAACTTGACTCAAAAAAAAAAAAAAAAGTTTATGTACACTGTAGAAGCATTGGTTGAATTTGAACCCAGGGAATTACTATTTTCTATTATGGCTTTACACGAACATACAAACCCAATTCCATTTTGAATGGCGTAATGGTGCCATAGGGGAAGAGAGATCTAGAAATGCCAGATACAGGAAAACAAGAAAATACAACTTCTTTATCAGCTTTCTCACCATTGACCCGGGGTGGGTAACAAGTAACAGCTAATATCTCAAACCCAGGAGAAGTTAAAACACATCCTTCAGTAGGATCAAATAGTAGATTTCTATAGGGTCAGACATGTGGTTTAAAACAAAAACCTTTTCTGCTCAACTTTAATTAAAATAGAACACATCTAGCTGAGAGAGGGCTCTCACAAAAATCAGCACAAAGCAAATTTTACAAGGAAAGGCGGCAATTTTGAAATGTCATTTATTTGTTCTAAGAAGAATTGCATTTTACAGCCCAACTCTATGAGGAATTCCAATATGATTCAAGTGTTTCAATATACTTAAATAAAAGGATTTTTAATGCTGTGACTAGTTTTTAATTGGGACCTTATGAAGTACCCTATAATGTAAACAGGGAATAATTTCAGTGTGAGTGATTTAGTTTCCATGAAGATATAGCAAACAGATTCATAGAAATTTTAGTACTTTACTGAAGTAATATTGGAGCAGCCCCAGACTTTTGTGCAAAAAATGATAGGTAGTAGCCTTGCACAATAATTTTTGTACCTTGCAGCATATGGCCAGACCTCTAATTTAGGGTTGAAGAGCATTACATTTTAGATAAGGTAGCCGACTGTATAAACACATTGTTTCTGTAAACCTCATTCTGCCTTGTTATTCTGGCACCTGCTGTTCAAAGAAAGAGGAAAGTTGAAGGAAATAAAACTCAGCACAAAATAGAGCTGCGGCCGAAGTGGAGACCGCTGGGAGGTACAAAGAGGAGACACAAAAGGGAAAGACGAGGTGGTTTTAAGTGTTTCTTCAATGTAGGGAAATATTTATTTTAAATAGAATATTATTACATTTAATTGAGAAAAAATAAATAAGGCGAAGTGAAATATGAGAGAAAATAAAAAAAGGTTTTGATTAATTTTAGCTTACAGATCCTTAGAGCTGGGATGGGCTTAACAGAATCCCAATTTTGCTGTGCAGCTAAGCAAAGTAAAACACAAGAGAGGTCTGTACAAACCTCTGGGTGGATGCATTCTGTTCACATGGTTGCTGGTAGAATTCTTTCTAGAACTATCACTTCTTTAAAAAACTAAATGCCCACTTAATGAATAAAATGTCCACTTTATTTATGTATATAATTTGTTTTTTCATTCCTGGGGAAAGATGAAAGAACTGTTCAAAAATCAGGTAAATGATTTTGAACACTGAGCTTCCAAGTCTTAGCCACTGGGGAGAGAGGCTTCTGCCTTGTGGCCACAACCCTGACGCCAGAGAAGAGGAACTGCAGGGTTCCCCAGAGATATACTCTCTCACTCATCATGCATCTTACAGAGGTAGAGTCTGAAGGACTTGCTGGAATGCTGGAGATTCTAGCAGTTTGGCAACTAGTAGTGGAAACTCTTTTGAAAATGTTTATGAGAGCCAGATGTTGTAGATTTTATAACCATGTGTTTGTTCACTATTCACCTGTGAAGTTGTATTCAGTTCCTGGAGTCTTGAGGATTCTACCCCAGGGCTGCCAGGTCACTGGGGACACAGGCTTGGAGTCAGAACATCCTGAGTTTGAATTTTCCCTATGCAAAGGACTATCCTTGTGACCATAAGTAAACACTGAACTCTCTGGATCTCTGTTTACTGTGAGAAAAAAAAATTGACATACGGTATATAAAATGCTAAACAATGGCCTTTCCTGCAAACATGGATGAGTCAAACTGTATATTTGCATTAGTTTCCCTTGAATTTCAGAGGATATTTCTTTGACTCTGTGCAGAATTTGATAGCATTAATTTTTTCTTGGTTACCTAATTTGCTAACTGGTAATTAAGAACATTCAAAATCTCTTGAATCACTCATATACAATAAGTGATGAGCAATTTCCTTGAAAACAAAGAACATTAATTATCCATCATTATATTAATATGTTTTTATTATTGTCTCCACTAATTCTTCCATCCTTTTATCTAAATACCAGTCCCAACTTGAATGATGCCTTTAAGGTATGTAATGGACTACAACAATTCACAATACCCAAAGAAAGAGGTGGGTAAGTTATATGGACAGAGCTATAATACTGTTAGCCTGGAGGTGAAAATTCTGTGGAGGAGAACTAGTTTTATACTGGTTTTTTACTGGTTTTCTAAAGGGTGGTTATTTAGGGCTTGTAGTTCCAGCTACTTGGAAGGCTGGGGTGGAAGGATTGCCTGAGTCCAGCAGGTTGAGGCTGAGGTAGCTGTGAGCATGCCACTGCACTCCAGCCTGGGTGACAAAGTGAGACTCCAACTCAAAGACAAAAACAAAAAAATCACAAACAGAAAAGATTAGCAAGAACCTTAGACAAAGCAAGAAAAAAAAAATTAAAAAATGATGCATGGATTATAAATTACAGCAAACAAATAGTATCACTCATAGTTTTACTCACATGATAAGTATTTGAAAGATAATTCTAAGATTTCCTAATATTTCTCAAGTTTCTCTCTAAGAAAGGATTAAAAGAGATATTTCATTACGTCTTTCATTCCTCTAGCTCCATTCATTGAGCACCTACAATTGACAGAAATGATTCTACCAGACAATGAATAAAACTGGAACTAACATTCTAGTGGGAAACAGAGATAGTAAACAAACTAAATAATATGCTTCCAGGTACTGGTAAATGCAATGAAGGCAGATTGAGAGAGGGTCTAGTGAGCAAGAGAGGCGGTCTGCTTGAGATAAGCTTGCCAGGCAAGGCTTCTTTTAGAAGGTGATATGAGAGGAGAGATCTTATTTAAGCAAGAGAGGGAACCATTTGGAAGTTTTGAGAAAGGTAAAAGTTTTTTTTTTTTTCCCAGATAGACAGGAGCATGTCATGTATTTAGAACAAGAAGGCCAGGTGACCCAGAGTGGAGAAGACGAGGGCAGAGGATAGAATGAAGTTGGGGGGCTATGGATGGTTAATTTTATGTGTCAACTTCATCCAGCTCTGATGCCCAGTTGTTTGGTCGAACGCCAGTCTAGATGTTTCTGTGAAGGTATTTTTTACATTTAAAATCAGCAGACTGTGAGTAAAGCAGATTACTTTCTGAAATGTGAGTGAGCCTCATCTAAACAGTGGAAGGGCATGACTGAGCTTTCCCAAAGAAGAAAAAATTCTGTTTTCAGCCTGCACCATGGAAATTCTGCCTGAGTTTCCACCCTTTGGACTCAACTATGACATCTCTTGCTAAAATTCCCAGCCTGCTGGGTTCTCCTACAGATTTTAGACTTGCTGGCTTCCACAATTGTGTGAGCTGATTCCTTAAGATAAACCTCTTTCCATATGTATATATACACCCCCGATTGGTTCTGTTTCTCTGCAAACCCTAATTAAAATAAAAGCTATCAGAATGATTTGAGCAGGGCATAGCCTGACCTCATTCACCTTTTTAAATGATTACTTGGACTGCCAGGAGAGATCATTGACTATTGGTGGCAAGAGGGGAACAGACAGTTCAGCTAAAAGGTTGCTCCTTTCCTGTAGGTGAGACTCGACAGCAGCCTGGATGTGATTGAAGGGTGCTGGACTTGAGGAATATTTTAAATATGTAAAGACATCAGATGAAGGGTATGAGAGAAACAGAAAAGTTAAGGCTTAAGTTTGGGACTAGAGCCGCTGTGGGAATGGTGTTCTGTTAACACAGATAGTTGGAAGCCTGGGCGAGGAGCAGGTGAGCAAAGGTGGAAAAGAGGGAGGGGCTCAGCCTCACTAATCATCAAAGAAATGCAAATTAAAACCACACTGAGATACCACCTAACTCCAGTCAGGACAGCCATCATCAATAACTCAAAAAACAACAGATGCTGGAGAGGATGTGGGGCAAAGGGAACACTTCTACACTATTGGTGGGAGTGTAAACCAGTACAACCTCTGAGGAAAACAGTATGGCAATTTCTAAAAGATCTAAAAATCGACCTTCCATATGACCCCACAATCCCCCTACTGGGGATATACCTGGAAGAACTCAAATCACTCTATGAAAAAGATACCTGCACACACCTGTTTAATGCAGCATTATTCACAATAGCAAAAACATGGAACCAACTGTGCTGCCCATTGAAAGAGGATTGGATTTTAAAAAATGTGCATATACACGATGGACTATTATGCAGCCATAAAGAAGGACAAAATTATGAACTTCATAGGAACTTAGATGGACTTACAGTCTATCATACTCAGTGATCTATCACAGAAACAAAGAACTGAGTACCACATGTTCTCACTCATAAGCAGACCTTGAACAATTATAATGCTATACGAAAGGGATTGGCAGTAGTGGGAAACTGCCAGGGAAGGGAGTGGGGCACATCTCATCAACAGGGGTACCTGCATAATGACCATTTGTATACCTAACCCTGAATTGTACTCCACATCTTGTGACAGAGTGAAACTCCAACTCAAATAAATAAATAAATAAATAAATAAATAAATAAATAAATAAATAAATAAAGGGAAAGGAGTTGTAGACGGGTACATGCCTGTAGTCCCAGAAATTTGGGAGGCTGAGGCAGGAGGTTCACCTGAGCCTAGAGTTCAAGACCAGCCTGAGCAACATAGTGAGACCCCCATTTCTATAGGAAAAAAAAAAGAAAAAAGGAGAGGTAGGGATGTATTAAGTATTCAAAATTTTTCTCTGAATGCATTAGTTCTATGTTGTGCATTAGCTGTCCATTAGGAGAGATCAGGTAGACTGTTAGATGCAGGTACGTGGCTGGAGATCAGCATCATTTAGGGAACCAGAGCATGTAGAGTTTGCTGGTGGAGGCTGTACAGTGATAGTTAAGCGCCAGTCTCTGGAGCTGGGACATTTGGATTCAATTCCAGCTTCAGTCTTCATAGAATGAACTCTAATGTCCTGGTCATCTCATCTGAAAAACAAGGATGCTACAAAACATTATTTTATTGAGGTGAATTAGGAATTAAATTAATTAACACATGAACATGCTTAGGATGGTGTCCGGATCCTAGAAAGTGTTATGTAAAGGTTACCTATGATTATAATCACAGTTCATAGTTTTATTTTTCTGACCCATCAAATAAATTGCTAGATTGAGACAGGGGGTTGCGGGGATTGTTTCCCAAGCATGCCTACTTTGCATAGTTTTTGATTGCTGTCTCGAAGAGGTCAAACCACAAACAGGAGTTGGGGTGAAGCCAGGCATTTGTCTTCCCTTTGCCAGGGCAGGAACAAGGAAGCCTGATGAAGCTCGACTCCCCCAAATATCACCTTTGTCATATCTGCTTTGTTTCTCTCCATTGTGCTTATCACCTGCTCACATACTATTTATGACATGCTTATTTGTTTATTTTCTGTCTCCCAAGCTCCAAGAAGGCAGGGGTTTTGACTATTGTTCACTGCCAGCACCTGGAAGAGTGTTTGACTCAACCAATATACGGGGAATGAATGCTATTTCCTGGTACTTATTGTTCCCTTTCTCTGTTTCTTCAAATATTTTTTTTCTAATGATAAAACCATATCAAAAGCAAGGTTGAACATTAATATGATTCTTTGACCTTTCTGCTTTGTGCATAATGTCAGTTTTCATTGAGACAAACCATGTCTATGAAGTGGATGTTCAGAGGAAACCGCTGATGGCAGTTTCAATTTTACTTTGGAAATCAATTCTGGAATTGACATACGGTCTTCTGAAAGTGACAGTCTATTACTTACTGTTGGTTGTCCACTCTGTTTGTCCCCTGGTCTATGTGTGGGCAGTATTCTACTCCAGTCACAGATCCTAATCACAGATTTTTGCTCTGTAATGCTTGTCGATGAGCGGCATTGAGAGCTATGCAGGGTGGAAGTTGATACATGGCCCAGTCAATCTATGACTTATGAGACCTATTGCAAGTCCAAGGAACTGTATTGATTCTGCAGAATGGACTGGAAACTGACCTTCATCTCACAGAACCCTCTAACTCGCTCCTGGTCTGTTTACTCCCAGTGGAGCACTTGCATCATGCAGCTTTGTTCCAAAATCATTAACTTTTATTTTCTTTTACATTCCATCATGATTTTTTGCCTTACGTATAAAGAGTGGACAAATTGATGTCTTTATTTAGCACAAAAGCTTTGGTCTTGTTTCAATGTCGGCTTTTTCAGAGGCAGTTAATTTTATCTTCTCTCACTGCATGGTTTTAGTACACAGATACTATTTCCTTGGAAATGCAGACGTTATGTCAAAACAAAGCCCATTTGATCCTTATGCTACTTGTGCCAACACTTATAATGCTTACCCTTAGTGTATCGTATTGCAAGCAGCATTTAAAAAATGTTTTCCATTTTATCCTGATTAGATTAATTTTAATATTAGGACCATTGTCTGATTTCTCGTTGTGGTTGTACCAACCAGACATCAGGGTACACGGAGTACAGAAAATTATGTGTGAGGTGAGTTAAATATTCATTCCTAAGGCTATTTGGGAAGGGACATTGGCAGTCCACTGTTCTCAGGTTTTCCTTTTATCTATAGAATGAATGATAGGCTGAAATAGGACTTTCTTCATCAGCCATTCTCTTTGTTCTTGAAAAGTAAGTGCGGACTGGACTTCAAGACACAACCTGGTCTGCTTCTGGATTAAGCTATGACCCATTTATTGTGCCTTTGAATTCCAAGCATGTTTTATGTGGAGGATGGTCATTACACTCTAATAACTAAAATTATAGGATGTTCTAGCTGGAAGGAAGCTTATAATTCTTGCACCAGAGAATGCTCATTATACAGGTAAGTATTGGGGACTGGAAATTTCAGTCCACAGAGTCATCAGCTCACCTGGAAAGACAGTTCATGTCTCCTGAACTCTATCACTATAGTAGAGCTAGGTGTGGAGGTAGTTATTTGATTTCCTGGACATTTGTTTAAGGCAAACATTTAAAACGATCCTGCCTTTTTGGTCAGAGGTGCCTGGATACTCCCAGGTAGCAACCAGGCAGGGGGTCAGTCTGTGAGAGAGTATGGGTCTGAAAACACACACAAAGTCACTTTCTTGTGACTGTTTTAGTGAGAGTTGTCCCATTATTCCAAGTCTTTGCTGTTGCTATGTTCAGTTCACCTGAGGGGGATTGAACCAAGGTAAAGAAGATACGTGGACAATACAAAATAAAAATAAAAATAAAGTAAATATTTTTCTCCCTAAGGTGAAAAGAGAAGGATTCAAATAAAACATTCTAAGAATAATGATTAACTGAAAATAAATGTTATATCTCTGATCTTGACTCTATGGACTCTATGATGTCATTACTGTGACTTACATTCCAGACTGTGTGACCCATGGTGCTGATGCAGGGAGGTGGGGAGCCTCCCTTTATTATCTGTCCATTTAGCTCCCAATTCTATAAGCGTGGATGTGGGAGTGTTTTTATTTATAAGCAAGTAAATGAGCTTATTAGGTAGTATGTCAAATAAAAAGTGCTAGGGAGAAAAATAAAGGAAAGTTAGGAGAGAGAATCTTGGTGGCAGGTGGGCAACCTCAGTCATGGAAACATCTTATCTTAAACAGTTTCCAAGTTTGCAAGTTACATACTAAATAGCACCATATGGAGCAGGTGAAGGCAAAGCCACAAACACTAGGAAAATGAGGTCACAATCATGAAGATGAGGCATTTGCCCCTTTTACGTGGCCTTGTTTTATGCAGATTACTCCAAAGTAAACAGATGTGTATTGAGCCCATTTTCTTTAATCTAACTGAATTACAATGTTCATTTTTATGTGTATCTGGAAGTAATTCAGACATAAGAAAGACTATTAGCTCTATTTCTTAATCTGAAAGCAAGATCTTTGCATATGATTTTAATAGCAATTCAAGTAGTAGATCAGTTAAATTGCTTAATTAAAATCCATTTAACTTTAAAGAGGAATCTTTCCTTCCCCTCACCCTTTTTATGTTCATCGATTCTGCCTTCATTCCTTAATCAAAATTATTTCTAAAGCATCTTTCCTGGAAGTAATCAACACCAAAAGTTATTGCTATGTTCTCTCAACTTTTTTATTTTATGATAATCAAAATGTAGAACTGGACCCTTCCAGGAGGATTGGCAGCTGGAGTGATGACGAAGTCTGATCTTTATGGAGAAGCAAGGTCTGTGTCACATTCAGATGTCCACCAAATCTGAGGGGCTAAATAGCCAGTACAAGCGGAAATGATAGCACTTGTACATCTTACACAGATTTTTTTGTACATAATAATGGAGAAGTGGAGGAGAGAGGCTGAAAATACAGTATTGCAGCAGTGAGATACCTAATCTGTGGATCCAAAGACTTTGTAATAGTGTAGCAGGCAGAATAATAATCCTCCAAAGATGCCCACGCCCTAATCTCTGGAACCTGTGAATACATTTCCTTTTGAGGCAAATGGAACGTTGAAGATGTGATTAAGAGGATGCACCTTGATCTGAGGAGCTTAGCCTGGATTACCCACGTGGACCCACTCTAATCACACTCCTCCTTAAGAGTGAAAACCTGGGGAACCCCCTTGGGTCCCCTCCTACTTTGGGAGCTTTTCTGTCCTCTCAATAGATCCTGCTTTCTAAAAAAAAGGTGAAAACCTTTTCTTGGTTTAGTCATGAGAAATGCAGTGGAAGCAGACAGAGAATTCAAGGTGTGAGAGAGACTTTTTGTGGCTCCCTCAAGTGTGGAGGAAAGGGGAGACCAGTCAAGGAATGAGGGCACCCTAGAGAGGCTGGGAACAACTCTCAGCTGACTGCCAGTAAGGAAACAGAGATCTCAGTTCTACAATCATAAGAAACTGGGTTCCACTGACATCCTGCGAGAACAAAGAAAAGGATCCTCCCACACAGCTTCCAGAAAGGAACACAGGTCTTCTGATACCTAGTTTGTAGCCTGATGAAACCCATATCAGACTTCTGACTTGCAAATTTGTAAGTTGTGATTTTTTTTTTTTTTGAGTTGGAGTCTCACTTCGTTGTCCAGGCTAGAGCGCAGTGGCACGCTCACTGACACCCCTGCATCAACCTGCTGGGCACCGGGCACCCTTCTGCCTCAGCCTTCCAAGTAGCTGGAACTACAGGTGAGCGCTACCACGCAGAGCTAATTTTTTATTTATTGTTGAGACCAGGTCTCGCCAAGTTACCCGGGTTGGTCTCGAACCTGTGGGTTCAGGCAATCTACTCTCCTCGGCCTCCCAAAGTGCTGGGATTACTGGCTGAGCCACCAAACCCGGCCAGTTGCGTTTTTTTTTTGTGAAAAATTGGAAACAATATTTACATTACAGTAGCAGTAAGAAACTAATTCAAATGGGTTTGGAGTAGATGCAAACAAATGAAGAGAGACACCAGTTGGATAGGTCAGTTTCACCACTTGGAATGCATTGCCATGTGGAATAAGGAAATGCTGTATTTGCACTTACATCTTGAAGCAACCATTATTGACAATTCAGAAAATATCCAGGCCCGATAAAACAATTAATAAAAAGGCACATCTGTACAACAGTCAGAGTTGTTATTCATTATCACAGAATAGAGCTCTGCTTTTTCAGACAGGCCAGGGAGGCAGGAACTACTCCTCTTCTTGTTTCTGGGTAAATGTCATATGTAAATATATTGATTGTAATTGCTCAAACTTCTTATATCAGTAGTTTGTCATGGAAAAATGATATGCCCAGGAATTAGGTTAAATTTGTGCCAAATCCTTTTCTCCCCCAGTTAGTGGAATCTTCTACAAATCAGTGCTGGGGTATAGATAGTCCTTTTATCTCACTTACTTTTAGTTTGCGATTTCTCTTCTCTTTCGTTTTCTTTTAGGGGCTCCTGAGTATCTTCTAGCTGTTCGTTAAGACCTTGCATTGGAGGTCTTCCGGAGCATGCAAAATTCTAAAGTGTACTTGGGACTCACACAGAGATGTAACATGGGGGCACAGAGCATTCTGCCTGGCTGTGCCTGAATCGTTGCTTAGGTTTAAATTATATTGTAACGTCATTAGTTCAAAACCTGATTTCTTTTTTCCAGAATATAAATTGCTTGGAGAGGCAGGGTCTGAGAGTCCATAAAAGTTATACATACATAGAAAGGCCTAGTAGGGTCTTTCATGCATTGATATAGGCTTCTCAATAGGCACAAGCTATTGTGTTTGTACCTGTGTGTTGTGCTGTATTATGTACAAGCCAACCAGACATTTTCCTCCGCAGGCCCAGGCAGAACATTGCAGGCCTGTTATAGATTGAATTGTATCCTCCCCAAATTCATATGTTAAAGACCTAATCCCCAACGTAACTGTATTTGGAGACAGGGCCTATAAGAAGGTCTCAAGTTAAATGAGATCAGAAGGGAGTGATCTTAATCCTAAAGGACTGGTGTCCTTATAAAAAGAGGAAGAGACATCAGAGATCTCTCTTTTTCTCATCATACTCATAGAGGAAAGGCCGTATGAGAAAACCGTGAGACCATGGCTATCTGCAAGTCAGGAAGAGAGGTCTCACTAGAAATTGAGTTTACTGGTACCTTGATCATAGACTTCTAGCCTCCAGAACTGTGAGAAAATAATTTTCTGTTGCTTAGGCTGCACAGTCTTAAATGTGGTATTTTGTCATGGGCAGCTCTATCAGACTAATACAAAACTACTTCCAGGAGTCTTTATTTCATCCTTAGGAAGCCCTTCATGCAAATTAAGCTTGGGACAGGTGGCACCGTCCAATTTACATTTGAAAGCAAATATCTCTGGCTGCTGTGCAAAAAATGATTTGAAAAGGGGGACAAGAATGCAAGTGAAAAGTCAGTTGAGAGGATACTGTAGCGTTTTGTATAAGAAATAATGACATTTTAAACATTTAACCATGTAAAGCAAAAATTACAACTCTAAATTGTTCAGTTTATGAAATATGAAGATAAAATATGTGTCACAACAATAGCACAAAGAGTGGGAATTTGAGGTTAGTAGACTTATACTACAGAAAATTAATGTATTTCATGTGAGATGGTACAATTCTAACATTATAATTATAATTGTGTTACTCATAATGTAATCTGTTTTTTTTTATGAAGTTTTTATAATTAAATTTTATTTTATTATAGAGGTATGGGGTACAAGTAAGGCTTAAGTAACACAAGTAGGCTGCATGCAGGTGAAGTCTGGGCCTCCAAATGGCCCTCACTCTCTCTGGTATAGGACCAGGTACTCTTTGTGTTTGTTGTTATGTGCCCATCCCCAGCAGTGCCCAGCAACTGTCTATTCCTCCCTTGTACTGATGTGCTTAACATTCAGGTCCCACTTATGAGTGAGAATATGCGGTATTCAGTTCTCTGTTTCTGTGATAGGTCACTTAGTATAATGGTCTCCAGCACCATCCAATTTACTATGAAGTCCATGATTTTATTCCTCTTTATGGCTGTGTAATAGTCCATTGTGTATATGTACCACACTTTCTTTATTCAGTCCACTTTCAATGGGTAGTAAGGTTGGTCCCATGTTTTTGCTTTTTTGAATAGTGCTTCAATAAACATGTGTGTACAGGTGTCTTTTTGGTAGAGTGATTTATGTTCCTCCGGGTATATTCCCAGAAGAGGGATTGCTGGATTATATGGAAGGTCAATTTTTAGTTCTTTTACGAAATGCCACACTGCTTTCTGTAAAGGCTGAACTAGCTTGACTCTAACCAATAGTGTAGAAGCGTTTCCTTTTCTCCGCACCCATGACAGCAACTGTTGTTTTTTTGATTTATTAATGATGGCCATCCTTCCTGAAGTTAGGTGGTATGTCATTGTAGCTTTGATTTGCATTTCTCTGATGATTAGTGAGTCTGAGCATTTATTCATGTGTCTGTTGTCTGCTTGCATGCCTTCATTTGAGAAGTGTCTATTCATGTCCCTTTGCCCACTTTTTAATAGGGTTGTTTTTTTCCTTTAACTTTGTTTGAGTTCCTTGTAGATCCTGGATGTTAGGCCTTTGTCAGATAGATAACTTGTAAATATTTTTTCCCATTCTGTGGATTGTCTTCTTACTCCCTTGATGGTTTCTTTTGCTGCGCAAAAACTTTTCAGTTTGATGAGGTCCCACTTGTCTATCTTAGTTTTTATGGCATTTGCTTTTGGGAACTTGGTCAAGAATTCATTGCATGCTCCAATGTACATAAGTGTGTTTCCTGTTTTCTTTTAGGATTCTTATAGTTTGAGATATTATGTAGATGCAGAATTCATAAGAAACTTAAATCAAAAGGAAAAAAACCAAATAACCCCACTAAAAAGTAGGCAAAAGACATGAACAGATGCTTCTCAAAGGAAGACATGCCAGTAGCCAGCAAACATAAAAAAAATGCTCAGCATCACTAATCTTCAGAGAAATACAAGTCAAAACCACAGTGAGATACCATGTCACATCAGTCAGAATGACTATTATTGATAAGTCAAAAAAACTATATGCTGGTGAGGTTGTGTAGAAAAGGGAATGTAGTTCAGCTCTTGTGGAAAGCAGTTTGGAGATTTCTCAACAAGCTAAAAATAGATTTACCATTTGACCCAGTAATTCCACTACTGGGTATGTACCCAAAAGAGCATAAATCATTCTACCAAAAAGACAGGTCGTCTTGTATGATTATTGCAACAATATTCACAATATCAAAAACATGAACCAACCTTGGTGCCCACTAATGGTAGACTGGATAAAGAAAATGTTGTGCACATACACCATGTAATACTATACAGTTGTGAAGAAGAGTGAAATCATGTCTTTTGCAACAATGTGGACGCAGCTGGAAGCCATTATGCTAAGAGAATTCATACAGAAACAGAAAACCTGAAGACTGCATGTTCTCACTTATACGTGGAAGCTAAACACTGGATACACATAAAGGTGGGAACAACAGACACTGGGGACTTCTAAAGGAGAGATGAAAGGAGGGAGGTTAGGGTTGAAAAAACTACCCATGGGTACCATGCTCATTGTTTTGGTGCTGGGCTTAATAGAAGCCCAAGCCTCACTGCCACCCAATATACCTGTGTAACAATCGTGCACATGTACCCTTTGAATCTAAAATTAAAAAATAAAACCAGTGAAAGAATGACAGCAAAAGGATGAAAAGAAAATATGCCATACAAATAATAAACATGAAAAAGAGGGAATGGTTATATTAATGTTGTACAAGGTAGACCTTATGACAAAAATAGTGTTAAAGAGGGACATTTTATAATAAAATTCAATTCTTTACAAATACATAATAATTATTAATATATGTGTATCTAATAATGGAGCTGCAAATTATATGAAGCGAAAATAGATGGAATTACAAGGAAAATAGACAATTACATATAGTTGGTGATATTACCTCTCAGTAATTTATAACAACTACACAAAAATATCAGTAAGGAGTAGAAGATATGACTAGCACTATCAACATCTTTTATCTAATTGACATTTATAAAACATGACATCCCCATAACTATATATATATATTTACAAATGACATGGAGCTTTCTTTTTTTTTTTTTTTTTTAGTTGAGAAGCACAATTTGTTTTTAATTTTTATTTTAAAGATGTGTGGTACAATTCAGGATTAGGTATACAATTGGCCATAATACAGGTGAAATTTAGGCCTTCCTTTGGTCCCCACTTTGCCTGGTTTGAGATCAGGTACCCTTATTGATGTTGTGTCCCCTCCCCCCAGCAGTATCTCACTACTGCCAATCCGTTTCCTATAGTATAATGGTAAATGTTCAGGGTCCACTTATGAGTGAGAACATGTGGTACTCTTCTTTGTTTCTGTGATAGATCACTGAGTATGATAGACTCTAAATCCATCCAAGTTGCTGAGAAGTTTGTAAGCTTGTTCTTCTTTATGGCTACATAATATTTCATAGTGTATATGTACCACTTTTTAAAAAATCCAGTTCAGTTTTGATGGGCAGCATGGTTGGTTCCATGTTTTTGCAATTGTGAATAGTGCTGCAATAAACATGTGTATGCAGGTATCTTTTTTGTAGAATGATATGAGTTTCTCCAGGTATATTCCCAGTAGCAGGATTGCTGGGTCATATGGAAGGTCAACATCTAGTTCTTTTAGAAATTATTTTCCGAAGAGGTTGTACTAGTTTGCATTCCGAGAAATGGAACTTACAAGAGTTATATGCTGTGCCACAAATCAAAGCTTAAGAAGTGAAAATTGATGCAACTATTTTGGAAACCTGAAAGTGTTGGGGCCCAGAAAATAATACCTAATAATGAAGAACTTAGAATAAAAATCTTTTCTCTGACATTCTCCTGCCCTCCTTTCTCTCAGGCCAATTCTACCCTGAGGCTGGCTGTGGAAACTAGAATCCCTCTTCTCCAAGATGGATCATAGCAACCAGAATCCCTATTCCCCAAAGCCAGCCATAAACATAAAATATTACTCTAACTTTCCATCTGTCCTGTCTGTAAAAACTGGCCACAAATAAATTATCTGACCTACCTTGTTTGACTGTAAGTCATAAGACCCCCATTCCACAGAGGGCCTTGCCCCACACCCCTAAGGAAGAATGCATGCTTAGAGAGGCCAAGAAGAATCTAGACAGACAGGCCTTGCTAAGTTGCCCCACTCAGTCTGTAAGATTATATCCTTTTTGTCCAATCATATTTCTGCATGATTGTCCATACTTTGTTGAAACTAAGCATAAAAATGGACAATTTCTCCTATATCTTTGGATCTTCTTTCTGAAGGCAACTGTGCATACACGTTAAATGAATTTGTATGTGTTTTTCTCCAATTAACCTGCCTTTTGTGAATTTATTTCTTGGCAAAACTTCAGAGGGCCAAGAGTCTTGGCCCCTACAGAAGTATCTATTAAAGCTAAGGTTATGTCTACTGTATGTACCAGCAAACCCATACATAGGTATACATCACAGAGAACTGAGTCCATTCAAAGGCAAGCACAAGATTATTTATTTGCAATTTTATGTATGATGTCCCAAATCTAGAAAGCATTTAAAGGCCCATCAACAGCAGAATGGATACATTGTGCTATATTCATGCAAGAGAATATAGTACAGAAAAAGAAACCTTTCCCCATGCAGAACAAAATGAATGAATCTCATAGATGTACTATTATGCTCAAGAATCTGGTCATGAATCTGGTCATACAGCATGATTCAATTTATGTTGTTTAAGTTGTTCAAGAACAAACAAAACTAATCAATAGTAATCGAGGGCAGAAGAGTCAGAATGATTATTAATTCTTGGGGTAGAAAACATTGCCTAGGAAGGGCACAAGAAAACATTCTGCATGCTGACAATTTATATCTTTTTTTATTATAAAGATGTGGGTTACAATTCAGGGTTAGGTATACAAACATTGATTGTGCAGGTACCCTTGTGATGAGGCGTGCCCTTCTCTCCTCTAGCAGTTTCCCTCAACTGCCACTCCCACCCCCCCCGACAGTTTTCCACTACTGCCAATCCCTTTCTTATAGTGACAATTTATATCTTATGTGGTTGGTTTTAATACTGTGTAAATGTAAGTTAAGTTCAAATAGAAACAACTGGTTAATTATGTGGTTTCAGAGGCTCAGCCTTTGCCCAGAATATCAACTTTATAAACAATGTGTTTATATTGTTCATAAATATAGACAATTTTTAATAAATGTAAACAATTAACATTTTTAATATTTAAAATATAAATTGGCTTTCCAATCAACATTCCTGGGAGTTCCCAAATGATCCCAAAAGTAGAATTGATAAATCATTTACTTCCAAAATTCATTATTTTCAAATCTGATGACTTGAAATGTGTAATCCTTTGGATAGGAGCTTGCAGACAGGTGATTTTTGTACCAGTAGCTCTATAAACAAAATTTCTTGAGCCAATTACTGGTTAAATCAATCCTGCAATGAGACTTTTGAGTGACTTAAAAATACAAATTATTTTGAACTCTTTAGAAGCAATTATTACAAATGGATATGTTAATTGTATGTTATACCTGATTAATCTTTCAAGTATGGCCTTAGATAAACAAAACTTTTTGGTTAGTTGAAGTTACTATGAACTCGTGAAAAAAGAAAGTTTTTTCCTTGAAAGCATTTCCTACTTTTCACATGTTTTCTTCCATTAACTGCCTTTTCCTGACTTTTCCAGGTATGCCTAGTGGGAGGCACCCCTTCACACTAGCCCAGACAAGCTTGGACAGCCCTACATAAAAACTTTTGATAGAGCTATAAGGACATCAGAGAAATCTCATATACATAGACATGTGTTAGCATAGCCAGTAGAAAGTATTAGAGTCAGGCCTGAATTTAAACAGTGGCTTGAGGACACAGTAGTTGTGCAGTGTTGTACACATTACTCAGACTCTCTGAGTCTCAGTTTCCTTATCTGTAAAATGTAATTAATAATCATTGACCCATAGGGTCATTATGATAAGGTTATTGTAGTAGAATTATCTAGCTGGACTGGTGTAAGACATATTGTAAGGGCAAAAAAACTGATATTATTTTATGATGCTTTTGCTGCTGCTGTTGCTGACATTAAACTTGGTGGAATTCTGACCTCCTCCCTTCATAAACATAGGCAAAAACATCAGAAAACAGTTGTGCACAATTAAATGAGTTCTTGGTCCTTATTTTCTGAATAATGGGGCTTATCAATTCTTCATAAAGCACTTTAGATTCTAGAGCTAAAGCACTAAAGAAGTCTAATGACTAAGTAAAATTTAAACGCCATTAGTATTTCACATAATTATCACAAAGTATCAGGGAGATATTTTGAATATCAATAAATTGAGTTGAATATTTTGACCTCTTTAAGATTTCTACTGAGATGTTAACACACAGAAAAACAATAAAAATAAGTATGAGATTTATTTTTTGTTTTAATTTTTTTAAAATCCCAAATTGCTTAGCTTAGGAGAATGCAACTAGAAGGGAATTTTAAGGTAGTTTATTAGCCTTAAGAGTCATTTTGTGAATTACCCAATTACTCTCAACCTTGGTGCTATTGACATTTTGCATAGTCACTATAGAACAGTTCACGTGTGGCATGTGTACACCATAGTTTAATCTGACATTCATTGTTTTTTAATGTCTAGGGAATTTAGAGACCACTGTAAAAAAAATTGGCATAGAAATGCAGTATTTTCTCTTCTTAAATAATAGCATTACACTTTAAGTATATTGAAGAGGAGCTGGGAAGAGAGTCTGGGGGAATATGGTCAAATAAAATGACTAATGTATATTTAATACTAATTCTCCCTTATCATCAACAGTGAAAGGGAAGATGAGATGACAAAGAGAAAATGGTATGAAATGCTTAGGTCTGTTTGAAAGAAGCAGGAATTTGATTTAAGCGAGACAAAGCGTCCGATTATTTATTATTATTTAAGCTGGGCAAAAAACTATATTAAGCATTTTACATGTACTATCTTATTTAATCCTTCAGTGCCCCTAAGAGGAGGTATTTGATGGAAAATACAATACTTTTAGAGTCAACAAATATTAATTAACCATGTATGTGCCAGGCATCATGAAGGACAACAGGACTTCAACAATGGCTAGGGCTTTCAAAGGGAAAAAAATATATTTTGTAATAAGTATAGAGTGTAAGAATAAGCAAATACCTATCAGTATTGATTTGTTATTGTATCTGATGTGTAAAACAGTCACTATATCACTTTGAAATTGGAAGGTTTCTCAGGATTCAATGATTGTAAAATAGGAATGACGTACACCTAATTCATAATAAAAGATTTATTGATAAACATGAAGAAAGTAGATTTAAGAGAGTAGATTCCAGCCTCTGTGAATGATGAAGGAATCACAGAAAAAAGAAATTTTCTGGTAGATAAAATTGAATAGCAACAACAGCATTACTTCCTGAAAAAAATTTCTAAATTTTACAATTTATTAAAATAAGTAAAAATATAGATAATTGGTGGGAACCCAGTTATTGCTTTAGAAAACCAAATGAAGTAAGCAGCTTATAACACAAATAAAAAGAAATGGAAATCAGAAGTGAAAGATTCTTGACTGATGACTAAGTGGAAAAGGGAATACATAGAGGATAGATGATATTGAAAGAAATAATAGAACCTTTCCCTGAGTGGGAAAAGAACTTCAATATAAAGTTTAAAAAGGTTTACTGGTTCCCATAGCATTGAACTTAAAGGTCCCAAATATCACGTGGAAAATATAAAAACAACATATTGTTGATTATTTAGCTTGGTAATAGATCTCAAAGGCTCCTATATGTAGCTAAGGGATCATTATCCTATGAGTCAAAAAAAACCAAAAACAAAACCATTTTGGCAAATGCAGGATTCAGTTGGCACACACATATATTCCATATAAGAAATTATTCAAGGAAAGAAAAAAGTTGAGTCATTTAAAAAGGAAGGATAATATGACTTGGAGATACATACAGAGGGTGCCAAAATGTATACACATTTTAAGAAAGAAAAAAACTGTATTAAAATTGTAATAATATATGCCGAGAATGAAAGATGAATACCAGTCATATTTAATTTTGCAATTACAAGAGGTGCTCAAAGTGATTACCGTCAGCATCTAGACACTTCTGATTATGGCAAACTAAAAGTAATGCATAGGTAACTTCTCTTAAGATGTGTATACATGTTTTTGGCAACCCAATATGTGTCTCTCTATATCTATACATACATATGCACATACGTATGTGTGTACATATAATAAAAAATTAAGTTAAGGGTATGTGAAATAAGAAAATAGATAATTTAAAACAAAAGTAGGAGATTAGAACCAAAGTTTTAAGCCATTTCAGCAAAACCCAAGAGGTGGTATGTGAGAGGCCTGAGGGAACCATAGTCTAGAGGCTTATGTTGGGATGGGGTGTTTGGTCACATGGTAACAAAGTAGGGGTAGAAGCATTTCAATATTTTCATTTGGTGCCAGGGAAATACATGGGCAGGTAAATTGTGTTGGTTGGCAGCACAGCTATTTAATCTAGATTCCTTTACAGAAAAATATAGGTTTCATAATAGCTATTAGGAACAAATATGTAACCAGTAATAATACTGAAGAGCATAGTTATCTTTCCACAGTAACCAAGTATATGGTGGGGGAGGCAGGGGAGAATATGAAATAAAGTTGAGTTTGCCAGAAAGAGTAAAGTTGAGAGGAATATGACGAACAATAATACATAGATCACACATAAAAAAGGAAAAATATTCCATGCTCGTGGATTGGAAGAATCAACATTGTTAAGATGTTCATCCTATCCAAGGCAATCTGCAAAGTTAATGCAGTACCCATTAAATTACCAGCATCATTCTTCTCACACCTGGAAACAACAAATAGAAATTCATATGGAAACATAAACAACCATGAATAGCCAAAACAATCCTCAGCAAAATAAAGCAGGAGGAATCATATTTCTAGACTTTAAGCTTTATTATAAGACTACAGTAATCAAAACAGCCTGGTATTGGTACAAGGACAGGCATATAGACCAATGGAACAGGATGGAGTTTCCGGAAGCAAAACCTCAATTTCTCAACCAATTAGTCTTTGACAAAGCCTTCACTAACAACCACCGGATAGAGGAGAACTTATTCAGTAAATGGTGCTAGGAAAACTGGCTAACCACATGCAGAAGATTAAAACAAGACCCTTATCTATCACCATACACAAAAATTAACTCTTAATGGATCAAAGACCTAAACGTAAAACCTCAAACTATAAGAATCTTAGAAAATGCAGGAGACATCCTATGGGAACCAGAGTAGGCAACAAATTCCTGATCAAAACACCAAATTTCCATGCCATAAGAGATAAGATAGACAAGTGAGACCTCATTAAACTGAAAACTTCTGCAAAGCCAAAGAAATCATCAAAAGAACAGGGAGATAGCCCACAGACTGGGAAAAAATATTTGCCAACTGTAAATCTGACAAAGTCTTAACATCCAGGATCTACAAGGAACTCAAATGTGCCAAAAAGAAAAAAGCAAACAGCCCATTACAAAGTGGGCAAAAGATATGAATAGACACTTCTCAAAAGAAGACATACAAGCAACCAGCAGATACATTAAAAAAATGCTCAGCCTCACTAATCATCAAAGGAATGCAAATTAAAACCACACTGAGATACCATCTAACTCCAGTCAGGATGGTCATCATCAATAATTCAAAAAAACAAGCAGATACTGGAGAGGATATGGGGGGAATGGAACACTTCTACACTGTTGGTGGGAGTGTAAACTAGTACAACCTCTGTGGAAAATAGTTTGGCGATTCCTAAAATATCTAAATATCGATCTTCCATATGACCCGTAATTCCCCCTCGGGGAATATACCCAGAGGAATTCAAATCACTCTATGATAAAGATACCTGCACATACATGCTTATTGCAGCATTTTTCACAATAATAAAAACATGGAACCAACCGTGTTGCCCATTGAAAGTATACTGGATAAAAAATGTTGTACATATGCACTATGGAATATTACACAGACATAAAGAAGGACAAAATGAACTTCACAGCAACTTGGATAGACTTGAGTCTATAATACTCAGTGATCTATCACAAAAACAAAGAACTGAGTACCATGTATTCTCACTCATAAGCAGACCCTGAACAATTATCATGATATTATAAGAAAGGGATTGGCAGTAGTGGGAAACTGCCAGGGGAGGGAGGGGGGTACACTTCATCAATAAGGGTACCTGATCTCAAACCAGGTGAAGTGGGGAACAAAGTAAGGCCCAAACTTTACCTGTACAATGGCCACCCTGAATTGTGCACCACATCTTTAAAAGAAAAAAATTTTAAAAAATAGATAAAATGAGATTAGCATATGAGAATAAAACCAAAGATATAAATCGTCACACTACATGATAAATGCTGACTGAATTTCCTTAAACAAGCAAGACTCATAGGTTAACATGTACAAAAATATAAAATAATTAATAATATGAAAACAGTATGATTCAAATGAACCAAACATATGACAAAACTCTAAAAAATATGAATTACTTGGATCAAGTAAAATTATAGTAGCTGATTTTAATATAACTCACTAAAAATATGAGTGATCAAATCAATACAAACCCAGCTACCTTGCATTTAAATTATGCAATTAAAAGCTCAAAACAATATGTACTAAAGAAACATTTTAGCCTATGTGCAAAGAGTAAACATTTTTGATCCACAGGCATGTGCAATTATTGAAAAATAAATAAGGTTATAACATTAGAAGTTTAGAGCTTTCATAGGTCACATTTCTAATTATAGGCAATAAAGCTAGAAATCAACATTAAAATCATAAAAAATCTTGGCTACTTGTAATTTAAAAACACAAATCCTCAACTAAAGAAATTTAAAACACCACAAGTTGTCAAGGTAGACAAATACCAAAAGACCAGCTTACATTTTAGCTTATGTGACATAGCTGTTGTTTTAGTCAGAGGAAATTATTATTATTATTAAATAAATGCCTCATGATGTAAATAATGACTATTTAACTTCAGAAACAAGAAATAGCATGGTACAACATACTGAAAGAATGAAGGTAGAAATCAGGGATATAAAAGATAAAATTAAGGAAATGGAAAAAGTATATTGCCAAAAGGACAAATATACTCTTCAAATATGGGCCTTTACAAAAAGCAAAACATCTGGCGTGTTTGATTATGGAAAATATAAAAAGATAAATATATGCAAAAACTAGAAAAGCAGAGTTGACAAGATCACAGGTACTAAAAAAAGAAACAATTTATAAGAGACTATTACATATTTCTTGTGAGGATAAGATTTTATTATTGATAACTGGTTTCTTGCTTGTTTTCAATATTCTCAGTATAATTGTCTCACCAATGGTTTTGTTCATTTTTCAAGCACTTTACCCCTCCATTATTGTTGGTACTTAAATTTAGGTGTGATAACTTTCTTAATAGTGTAAAGGTCTCATCTTATCCTCATACCACCTTCATCTTTCAAAAAGGACTATTTTTTAGCAATAGAAGAGATTTGTTTATGATTTAGTCCTGATAGTCAATGTCTAGTTTGATACATCAAGGAGGAATTCACTTAACAGAGGTAATATATTTGCTTGTTTTTCTGGATTAGCACTGCATGCACCAAGTGACTCCCCTGTGTCTTCTATTGCACCAGCTAGAAACAAGAATGAGAGCTCTCTTCTTTAATGACAACTTTGTTCCTGAAACTCAGCATTGTGGAGCAGCTCACTATGAAGTTTTCAGACAATTGCCATCACTGAATTGGTTTTATCAAGCTAGTTGAATTGTTATTATAGTAGGAGAAAATTTTATTGTGCTATTCGGTTATCCATGAAAATGCATTAAGGAATCTTCATTGTCATGGAAACCTCAACAAAAGCCACATATAAATGCACTCCCTCTTAAGTATAAAAACCAGTGTCTCAGCATTGAGGCTCTTGGGAAATCATTGGAAATGGTGATGGTAACACCTGGCAAGTCGTGACTTTTAAAATTGACATAGAAATTCTCTAGAGTCAAAGCACAGAGTCTTTGAA
The DNA here is from genome assembly GCF_000164805.1 of Carlito syrichta. Classification (NCBI taxonomy): domain Eukaryota; kingdom Metazoa; phylum Chordata; class Mammalia; order Primates; family Tarsiidae; genus Carlito; species Carlito syrichta. The sequence continues at coordinate 48,653 of NW_007066115.1, read as the reverse complement.
TGAGCACTTTCTTTTTTTAAAATTTGATTATTATTTTTATTTTAAAGATGTGGGGTACAATTCAGTTTTTTTCTACTGGGGTTTTTGCTTTTATGTCATTCACTTTTGGAGAGTTGATCAGGGATTGGTTGCCTATTCCAATTTCTGTAATGATGTTTCCTATGTTTTCTTCTAGGGTTCTCATAGTTTGAGGTTTTGCATTTGTGTCTTTGATTCATTTAGAGTTGATTTTTGTGTATGGTGATACGTACGTGTCCTGTTTCAATCTCTTGCACGTGGTCAGCCAGTTTTCCCAGCACCATTTACTGAATAGGTTCTCCTCTCCCCAGTGATTGTTGGTAGAGATTTTGTTGAAGATGAGTTGGTTGAGAAATTGAGGTTTTGCTTTTGGAATCTCTATCCTATTTCATAGGTCCATATACCTGTTCTTGTATTAATACCAGACTGTTTTGATTATTGCAACTTTATAGTAGAACTTGAAGTCTGGAAGTGTGATACCTCCTGTTTTGTTTCTTTTGCTGAGGATTATTTTGGCTGTTGTGGTCATTTATGTTTCCATATGAATTTCTGTACTGCAGTTTCCAGGTCTGAGAACAATGATGTTGGTAATTTAATGAGTATTGTGTTAAATCTGTAGATTGCCTTTGGTACGATGGACATCTTAACAATGTTGGTTCTTCCTATCATGAGCGTGTGATATTTTCCATTTGTTTGTGTCTTCTTGAATTTCTTGGAGTAGTGTTTTGTAGTTTCTGTTGTAAAGGTTTTTCACTTCTCTCGTCAGGAATATGCTGAGATATTTCAGTTTTTTGGTGGCTATTGTGAATGGAATTGCCTGTTTATTGTTGGTGTATAAGAATGTGACTGTCTTTTGCACTTTTATTTTATATCCTGAGACTTTGTCAAAGTCCTTTATCAGTGCAAGAAGGTTTTTGACAGATTCTTTTGGATTTTCGAGGTATAGGATCGTATTGTCAGCAAAGAGGGATAACTTGACTTCCTCTTCTCCTATTTAGATACTCTTGATTTCCTTCTCTTGTCTGATTGCTCTAGCTAGGACTTCCAACACTATGTTGAACAGGAGGGGTGAGGGTGGGCAGCCTTGTCTTGTTCTGGTTTTCAGGGAAAATGCTTCCAATTTCTGTCTGTTTAGCAATATGTTGGCTGTGGGTTTATCATAGATGGCTCTTACTATTTTGAGGTATGTTCCATCTATACCTAGGTGTTCAAGGGTTTTTATTGAGAAGGGTTGTGGGATTTTATTGAAAGATTTTTCTGCATCTAATGATATAGTCATGTGGTTCTTGTTTTTCCATCTGTTGAAGTATTTAATTACATTTACAGTCTTCTAGATGTTAAACCAGCCCTGAATCCTGGGGATGAAGCCTACTTGGTTATAGTGGATGATTTTTGAGTTATGTTGTTGGGTCTGATTTGTTAGAATCTTGTTGCGTATTTTTGCATCTATGTTCTTAAGGGATATTGGCTTGTAGTTCTCTGTTTTTGTTGGATCTTTACCCAGTTTGGGTATCAATGTGATGTTAATTTCATAAATGATTTGAGAGGAATTCCATCTTTCTTGATTGCCTGGAATAGTTTCAGTAGGATTGGTATCGTCTCCTCGTATGTTTTGCGGAATTCCATTGGAAAGCCATCTGGTCCAGGAGTTTTTTTGTAGATAGTTTTCTTATGATGGGGTCAATTTCCTGGGTTGTTATTGGTCTATTTAGGGTCTTGATTTATTCTTGTTTCAACCTTGGGAGGTTGTGTGATGTCAGAATGTCCTCCATTTTGTTTAGATTTTTGGGTTTGTTTCCATACAAGTGTACATAATAATCTTTGATAATCTTTTGTATTTCTTTGGGGTCAGTTGTGGCTTGATCTTTTGCATTTCTGATTGTGTTTATTTCTGATTGGGCTTCTTCTTGATCAATTTGACTATGATATTTTTGTCTTCTATGTCTCATAATTGGGCTTTTATTTTGGTGGTCTGAGTTCTTCTGCTGAAATTAGGATTTTGGTCTTATTTTTCTAGCTCCCTTAGGTGATTTGTTAGGCTGTTAACTTGTAATCTTTACATTTTCTTGATGTGTGTTCATAGAGTTATAATTCCCATCTTAGTACTGATTTCATGGCATCCCAGGGGTTTTGGTAAGATGTTTCTTCATTTTCATTTGTTTCCAGAAATCTTTTAACTTCTGTTTTTCTGGGTTGACTCACAAGTTGCTCAGCATCATGCTGTTTAGTGTCTATGTTTTTGTGGGTTTTGGGGAAACTTTGTTGGTGTTGATATTTATTTTGATTCTACTTTGGTCTGAGAAGGTGCATGGCAGTATTCCAATCTTATGACATTTGTTTATGCTTGATTTATGACTGAGGATGTGGTCAATCTTGGAGTATGTTCCATATGGTGATGAGTAGTATGAATATTCTGTGGTTGTTGGGTGGAGTGTTCTGTAGGTATCTACTAAGTCCATTTGGTCTAGCGTCAAGTTGAGGCTTCAGATCTCCTTGTTAATTTTTTGCCTCAGTGGTCAATCTAGGGTTGTTAGTAGGATATTCAAGTCCCCAGCTATGATAGTGTTAGAGTCAGTATCTTTTTTTTAGTTTATTTAGTAACTGTTTTATAAAAGCTGGTGCTCCTGTGTTGGGTTCATATATGTTTAGAATGGAGATTTCTTGTTGATGGATTGATCCTTTTATCATTATGTGTGTCCTTCTGTATCTTTTAAAATTTTTGTTAGTTTAAAGTTGTTTTGTTGGATATTAGGAGTATGACTTCTGCTTTTTTTGTGTTCTGCTCACCTGAAAATTTGTATTCCATCTTCTAACTTTGTGTCTGTGAGGGTCCTTTGTATTGAGATATGTTTCCTGGAAGCAGCAAATTGCGTGGTCATCTTTTTTTTTTTTTTTGAGTTGGAGTTTCACTCTGTCGCCCAGACTGGAGTGCAGTGGCCACTGGCCACTGCAGCCTCGACCTGCTGGGTTCTGGCAATCCTTCCACCTCAGCCTTCCAAGTAGCCAGAACTATAGGCACGTGCTACCACGCCCGGCTAATTTTTTTGATTTATTGTAGAGATGAGGTCTCGCCTGCTCAGGTGGGTCTTGAACCCGCAGGCTCTGGCAATCCACTCACCTCAGCCTCCCAAAGGCGAGGGATTACAGGCTGAGCCACAGAGCCCAGCTGGTCATCTTTTTTTTAAATCCGGTTTTCTATTCTATGTCTTTTCAGTGGTGTATTTAGTCAATTCACATTCAGGCTGCGTATTGAGATGTGGGAGTTTATCCCTGTCATAAGGCTCTTTTTTTTTTTTTTTTTGAGTTGGAGTCTCACTCTGTCGCCCAGACTAGAGTGCAGTGGCCGCTCCCGGCCACCGCAGTCTTGACCTGCTGGGCTCTGGCGATCCTTCCGCCTCAGCCTTCCAAGTAGCTGGAATTACAGGCATGCGCTACCACGCCCGGCTGATTTTTTGATTTATTGTAGAGATGAGGTCTCACTGCCCAGGTGGGTCTCGAACCTGCGGGCTCAGGCAATTCACTCACCTCAGCCTCCCAAAGGCGCAGGATTACGGACTGAGCCACTGAGCCAGGCTATAAGGCTCTTATAAAGTTCTTTGTTGTTGCTGTTGTTTGTTGGTTTACTTTTGACTTTTGGGTTGGTATATATGTGTGCTTTCATTTTGCAGTCACAATGCATGCTGTGATGATTTTATTTTTCTGTATTCTTGGGAAGAGCATGGTCATACTTTTTGTTCTTTCTTCTGTGTTTAATACCTTCATAAGTGTTTCTTGTAGAGCTTGTCTGGAGATAGCATAAACTCTTAGTGGTTGAATGTCTGTGAAGGATTTTAATTCTCCATCACTGATGAAACTTACCTTAACTGGATAGGAAATTCTTGGTTCAGATTGCTTATCCTTGAGAACATTGAAGACTGAACTCCAGTCTCTTCTAACCTGTAGTGTTTCTTGTAGATAAATCTGCTGCTATTCTAATTGGTCTTCCCCAGTAGGTAGTCTGGCCTTTTTATTTTGCTGCCTTTAGGATTTTTTAATTTTATATTTACTTTGTGTAAATGAATTGCTATGTGTCTAGGAGTTGGTCTTCTCATTTGATGCTCTACAGGGGTTCTCTGACTCTCTTGTGTTTGGATTGTTGTGGTAAGATAAGGGAAGCTTTCTTGGATAACTTCATGGAAATTTTGTTCCAAGGTGGTCTCTGTCTCCCTTTCTGCCTCAGGAATACCAATCAGGTGTAAGTTCGGCCTCTTAATATAATCACATATCTCTTGGAGGCTTTGTTCCATCTTTTTACAAGCTTCCTCTCTATGTTTTTAACAGGTTGGTCTAGTTCCATATTTTGGTCTTCTTGCTCTGAGATTCTTTCTTCTGCATGGTTAATTCTACTTTCCATGCTTGTCAGTTTGTTACTTATTTCATTTATGGTATTCTTTATTGTTGCCATCTCAGTTATCAACTCTTTCATCCTTTTATCTTATCTTTCTTCATTTCTGTTTATCCTTTCCATCAATGCCTTGATATCTGGATTTGTGGTTTGAGACCAGTCATTCTGGGGGCTTTTAATTGTTTGAGTTCTGAAGTCTGTATTCTTAGGTGCTGTCTTTCCAGGGGTCTGGAGGGTACCTGTGTTCTTCTATTGTTACTTTTTCATTTGTGATGGTTTTTCACTCCTCTTCCTCTCACTTCTTTAATTCTGTTGCTTATTGATAGGGAGGATAGTTTTTCACTTCTGTTTGCTCAATGCCCTATTCTTCCTTATGTGGATTCTCTGGATTTGTCCAATTTTGGCCATGGTTTCTCTTAGCATTACCCTCTCTTTGTGTCATACAAGCCTCAGTGGATCACTAAGCAGTTGAGAAGTTGAGTTGTCTGTTTATTTCCTTACTGAGACATAGTCCTTTCTCCCAGTTGAGAGTAACACAATTTGAAGAAGATGCCTAGCTTCTAGGTTCTCTGTTGGGAAATTTCCTCCAATAGCATTGGCACCTAACCAGGCTCCAGTTCAGGGTTGTAAATGTAGCTTGCCCTCAAGAGGCCATCATCTCTACCCTTGCCTGTCTCACAAAACAGGGCTGGACTAGGAGAGCAACTTCAACACTTTCTAATTAAAATATGGTTACTTTTGCTTTCTATAGTCTGACTAACAGGTATTATAATATCTTAGTATTTTAAGACTATAATACTACTGAGACCTTGAATTTGTTAAAAAGAATATTGTACTCAAACCGCTTCTGCTTCTCAAGCTAAAACTCAATTTTTCTTCAAACAGAGAAAAAGTTCTTTTAAGATTTTGAAGTGGGGGAGGGATGAGAAATGACTTAATGGGTACAATGTACATTATTTGGGTGATGGCTATACAAATAGCTCAGTCTGTGCCACCACGCAATATATCCATATATCCAAACTGCACTTGTACCTCTTACATTTACACAAAATAAAAAAAAACCTTTAAGATTTGAACTTAATACTGCTAGACATATGTTCATTCAGTCTTAGGTTGTGTTTTTTGTTTTTCTTTTCCTCCAAAGCAAAAAATTAAAACAGTCTAGGTAAAATGAATAAGCCATAGGGTGTATGATTTTAGTTCATCTACTTTTGTATTCTGAGTTAAATTATGTGTTTGGGCTTTGTATTACAATATCTTCTGTGTACTTATTCTTACATACTTATAGATAGGCAAGTTTTCTTCTGAAAATCCTTGAATTTGTAACTTAAACCTTGAATTATGACAGATAAAATTATTTGAATTGCTATATTGCACTTATCACAAAGCTCCATTTCCCTTTGCCGTATAATAGAAATGATTCAAAATGTTATTTATTATTTAAGAGATGTATCAAGCTAAAATGTATATGAACCAATACATATATTTTCAGGTGATTGCATGAAAAATAAACACTAAGACAAAATGTTTGACAGTACAAGAAGCAATTTATAATAAGTAGATGACAAGACTGTAGACGTTACTCCTGCTTTGCATCACTAAAGTCCATGTAGCTTAATCTTAAATCTGTGGTAAGGTTCATAACTCTTTAAGCTCTACTTGTCTCATTTTGATCCTGCCCTGAGAAAAGAAATTAGCTTGTTTAATGTCTTTATAAGATTGTCATACATTTCTATATTTTCCACCAGTAGCATTACAATAATAATTTATAGGATGCTTTCATGCATAATCCTCAGTATTGTCCCAATTTAACGACTTGTTGAAGAACATACATCTATTGAATAACAAAGTTTGAAACTCTGAGAAGTTGCTTTGGGAACTGCTTTTAGGATACAGCATGTATATAATTTCATCTTTTTGGATAATACAAATAAACTGTCACAAGAATGGTTATGTGCTTATGGAAATGTTATCATTTCTATCATTGTTATCATTTCTATACCCATTTCTTCATTTCCTTCCATATCAGGCTCTGATTTGCTCTTCTCATTTCAACTTAGGTACCAGAAAATACCATAGACTTTTTGATCAAGTTGACCTTGCATAATATTTTCCTTGACAAAATCCCAACCGTGGATCAGTATAATTGTTCATCTCATTTAAACCTATATCTGGATTGCACAGGTGTTAATGTTTATCATTTCATAGTTGTTCTCCGTAAGGAGAACAACTAATGTTGACCCTAAATCCTTATAGTCTCCTTCCTTCCATTCACTAAAGCAGTCAATCTAAATTCTTCTTCACAAACTCAGATATCCTGCTCTACCACTACCTTCCTATTCCCAACAAATGACCCAACTCTGAGGCCAAAAAAAAAAAAAAAAAAAAAAAGAATCTATCATCTGTAACTTCTTAAGATTATGATACTAAGACTTGCATTGCTTGGTTTTGACATTCACCCTTAACCCTGTTCTCCTAGGTCAACAGAATAATCATCTATCTTTCTTTCATTTTAGCAGCTCATTCCCTCTACTTCCTATAGTGACTAGATTTATCAGTTATCTCTCCTTTCCTGTATTTTCAACTTTTTCCTCTGTCCTGACCCCCTCTCCTTGGTGTTTGCCCCACATTTAACTATAGTCATAACCCTACATCTCTTCTACTTTGTAGCAGAAGTCCACTAGCTCTGCTTCTTCAATAATTTTTTTTTACTCCATCACCAGCACACTCTTTAGTATTTAATTCCAGTGAAAAATGTCACACTATTTTCTTGACTGTTTGGTTGCATTTGATATTTTGTCACTTATTCCTTGTGAAAATATTTGTAGATTCCTACTATTACCTAGTTTTAACTAACTTAGGTTTTCTTTAGCTTTTTTTGAACGATTCTCTTAAGATCCATTTGTCTCTGTCCAGTGTTTACATGAAGTTGTTTTTCAGGTTTCTGTTTAGAATTTTTTAAAAAAATTTTTTCCTCCACATGCTCTTACTTGGAATCTTATCTATTTCCAGGGCTACAGTTAATATCTACATGATGATGAATAATTGTCTCAAGCACAAAACTCTTTCCTGAGTTGTAGACCAAATTTATCTGACATCTCCACTTGGATATTCTACAGAAAGCCCTCACTCTTTTTGAAATAGTAGTCATGTTCTTTATCTCCTTTTTTTTTTCTCCCTATGACTCTTCTATACCAGTTATATAAACATTATTCACCAAGTCTTTCAAACCAGAAAACTGGACATTATGTTTGACCTCTATTTTTCTTTCATTCTTCATCCCTCAAATCCAATTATATATTGAATTTGGGTATTTTCTAACTCCTAAGTATCTTAAGAATGTGTTCATTTCTCTTTATTTTCATCAAAACAGGACAGCATCCTCTCTTGACATTGGTTTCTTGTTTATATGCCAGGTACAAAGGCCAGTTACAACTGCTTTCTCACTTACTACCTGTCTCTGGAATTGGCCTCCTCCAATACATGTCAGAATGATGTTCTAAAACCTAAATCTAACGATGTATCTCCTTTATTTTAAACTACTCTAATCTTTGCATGCAGAATTAGATTCATATTCCAGAATAGCTTGCAAGGTACTCAGGATATGGTTCTTGTGATTCCAATCATATTGAACTGCTTCTAATTATCAAAATGCTTCATGCTTTAAGTTCAACTTCCAATTTTTTTTTTGAGTTGGAGTCTCACTCTGTCACCCAGACTGAAATGCAGTGGCACACTCCCGGCCACCGCAGCCTCAACCTACTGGGCTCTGGCAATCCTTCTACCTCAACCTTCCAAGTAGCTGGAACTACAGGTGCACACTACCATGCCTGGCTAATTTTTGATTTATTGTAGAGACAAGGTCTTGCCAAGTTGCCCAGGTGTATCTAGAACCCGCGGGCTCAGGCAATCCACTTGCCTCGGCTTCCCAAAGTGCTGAGATTACAGGCTGAGCCACCGAGCCCAGCCTGAACTTCCAATTTTGATATGCATTTCTTTACTCTGCTTGGTAGAAGGCCTGTAGATTACTGAAGGTGACAATGTTAACAACAAAACCCAAATATAACTCAATTCCTCACTTGATAACAAGACAGAAGATGGGTCATTTCCAGGCATAGATACTATATGTTAACTAACAAAAATTACTAGATATGAGAAAAGGAAGGAAGAGCAACACATTGTAAAGAGACAATGCAATCAACAAAACCAGACTCAAATATGATCCAGATGTTAGAATTATTACACAGGGAAGTTAAATTAACTATGATAAATGTTATTTATTTTCTCACAGTTACAGAGACTAGAAGTCTAAGATCAAGATGTCAGCATAACAGCTCATCAACAAGGGTACCTGCATAATGAACATTTGTATACCTAACCCTGAACTGTACCCCACATATTGAAAATAAATAATTAGAAAAACGATGTTAGCATAGTTGGTTTTTATCAAGGCCTCTTTCTTTGGCTTGCAGATGGCCACCTTGCTGTGTTCTCACATGACTTTTTCTCTGTGTGTGCACATTTGGAGTCTCTTCCTCTTCTTACAAGGACACCATTCCTTATGGAACAGGAAACCACCCTTATGACTTCCTTTAACTCAATTACCTTTTAAAGACCCTATCTCCAAGTACAGTTACATCAGGAATTAGGGCTTCGACATCTGAATTTGGGAGGCACACCTAATTCAGTTCACAATGGAGGTATGCACAGACCAAACATCATGGTGTCTCTGTCACCAAGTCTGATCTGTCTTCCCACTGAGTATCACACCTTGCAGCAGCAGAGACCACCACTGAGTCTTAGGTGTGGTAACATTTCTCAGAAGTCCCACACAGAATCCTTCACTTCATAAGGAATAGTAGTTTATCTTTACCAGATTCAACCTTGACTCTATGCTTTTTCTAGCTCCACCATTCAAGGGCTTACAGATAAACTTATTTATTGGCATATTATCCTCTACCACATTGACTTCGTCTCATAACCACAGAATTTGCTCTTCAAACCATGTGTTCCAGTCCCTGAAAGCAGCTTATCTGAAGAGATGATGAAGTAAGCAATTGAGAGTTTATGTAAGGATGTGGCAGGTGGGGCATCTGACCTCTAAGATGTCTTGTGGTATATCTCCTGAACCAATGACACAAATGATATACCCTTCCAAGGGGAAAAGGAGGTAACAGAAGATAACTTCAGGTGATAAATAGATCAAAGCAGTTTCCAAAGATAGTAGCAAATTATCAGAAATGAACCAAATAGAAACTTCTTTGAGTGTGATGTTTGTCCTATGTTTGAATGAAGTTTTATACTAAAAGATGCCTTGACCAAAGTTTCTTCATCTATAATCAACATTTTAAAGCTTTATCATAGATACTGTTTCCCTGTTCTCTGACTCTTGATAGCTTCTTATTACTCCCAATGTTTTACCCTCTGAACTTAGCAGGATACAAATGTAGACATGTATTTTATTTTATTTTTAAGATGTGGGGTACAATTCAGGGTTAGGTATACAAATGGCCACTGTTCAGGAAAAGTTTGGGTCTCACTTTGGTCCCCACCTTACCTGGTTTGAGATCAGGTGCCCTTATTGATGAGGTGTGTCCCTCCAGTAGTTTCCCACTACTGCCAACCCCTTTCTTATAGCATTATGATAACTGTTCAGGGTCTGCTTATGAATGAGAACACATGGTATTCAGTTCTTTGTTTCTGTGATAGATCACTGAGTATTATAGACTCTAAGTCCATCCAAGTTGCTGCGAAGTTCATAATTTTGTCCTTCTTTATGACTGCATAATATTCCATAATGTATATGTACCATATTTTATTTTAAATTTATGATATATCTTTGGCCTAGATTGGTAACTAATAGTTTGAAATGTGTATGTTTTCTAAATGAGGTGCAAGACACAAATAAAGCGTCATGTGAAGTTTCTATTATTAAATAATATAGAGTATAAATCAACTTATCTTTGAATAGCCAATTGATAAAATAGTTCTACAGACTATATCCCTGAACATTATTGCCTAAGGAAATATTCTAGGCTGGACACAGCGGCTCATGCCTGTTATCTCAGCACTTTGGGAGGCCAAGGTGGAAGAGTTGCTGGAGCCCAGGAGTTCGAGACCAGACTAAGCAATGTAACAAGACCCCATCTCTAAAAAACACAGAAACAAAAAATTAGTCAAGTTTAGCATCTGTAGTTCTAGCTACTTGGGAGGATGAGGCAGAAGGATTGCCTGAGCCCAGGAGGTCAAGGCTGCAATGAGCCATGATCATGACACTGTATTCCAGCCTGCGCAACAGAGTGAGATTCTGACCAAAAAAAAAAAAGACATGTTCTAAAGTGCCAGATATTTCATTACTTGAGTATGGCTTTATAAAATGGAAATTTATTGATTGCTATCAGATGGAAATTAGAAAGACCATATTTCAAAATTATCTCATCAGTTTATTTTGTCTGATCTTTAAAGCATCAACATATACACATTGATTCATTTAAATATAAATACATATGCATATATGTATGATTTTGCTAAACCTATTATGCAATAACGTTTACTAAAATTATTGTAATGTTTCTATAGATGTGTTTTCAATTTTCTAAAAAATCTGCCATATATATGCCAAGTGTTCTAAAGGTAATGCAATTATATTTACAGAAATAGAAGAGAATGTGCATTTTAATTAAAAAAATAATGTGGCTTAATCTCAAGAATGAGATGTCAAAAGTTGGGTGATTGAGACTTTGTGCAGATTCAGAGTATCTCTGGTTAATACTTTCATAAGTTTTCTTTATTTTTTCAGGTGGATTTGAATTTTTGTCTAGTGCCCTTTCATTTTAGCCTAAAGGACTCTTTGTAGTATTTCTTGTAATGAAGATCTACTAGCAAGAAATTCACTTAGTTTTTGTTTATCAGGAAATAACTTAAGGCATGCCTTTACCACTTAGCAGGTATTTTATAATGTGCTTCGCCTATACTTCCTACTAGTACAGAGCCTCCAGTTTAACCAGAGGTGAGAATTTAGGAGATTCTTGGGTCTTATTCTGGGCCTGTGCAGGGTCCTATGTGTGTGAACTTTTCAGATTTCAGAATATACTGGAGATTTTCAATCACTCCTATGAACATTTCATTCTCCAGCTTTTCCTTTTAAAATTTATGACTAACCCAGTGTTTGCCTCAAATGTTCTCTACTGTCTCAGGCATCCATGATGTTAAACAATTGCCTCTGATTATTTTCCACAAATTTTCCCTCTTCCTACTCTAGGACAAATCTATTTGCACTGAGTGAACTTTGAGTCAATTAAAATAAAGAGAGCTTTGCAAGTGGAACCTTCCAGGGAACTACCAAACTGGTGAAATAATGAAAATTTTCTGAAATGGGGCTTCAATCTATTCTTTTCTCTCAATGACATCTCTACAACTGATTTTTATGTGATGTGAAGCTATTGTCTTCAAGGCTATCACCAAGTGGGCATGTGGGAATGGTAATAGGGCAATTTTATTAATAAAACAACACAAAACTCCCTGTTCTCTCTGAGACTTGGCGATTTTTTTTGAATAAACACTCTTGTAAATGCTGCAAGCCCTTGGTTAATTCCAGCGTACTCAGCTAGTTGATTACGACTTTTTTTAAAACTAGTTTTCTCATCTCTTTGATGAAGGAGGGGTTTTTGGAGGTTTTTACTCCATCATTTTTACTGATATCACCTATCTAATCTTCGATTCTCATTTTGGGCAGAGTGAGATGGATACATTTAAAGTATTAAAAAGGTGCCAGCCAAAGACTTGGCCAAAGGAATTTCGTTCATCTTTTATTCTCTAGTAAGGGCATGGTTCACACAATTTCTGCACTGAAGACATGCCTATGATAGCTTTATTCCATGTTCATGGCAGTTATTGGTATTAAACAAATAGACAACACAAAAAACAGAGAGAGGTTTAAAATCAAGGGTCACTAGTCTACTGACTTTTTCAATGGGATTATTTATTTGATGCCATAGTATTAATAGAAGGTATCCTGAGTGGGAATTCCATGTCTTCCAAGTAACTTGGGGAAGGGAGTTGCTTTATTTGTCTAATTTTGTGTTTTCTAGTCTGTAAAGTGATATCATAGACCTCCTAGGATTGCTCTGAGGATTAGTTACAGCATAAATCTGTGTCAGTTACATGATAGGAATTCAACTCAAGGCAGCCATCTATCATCAATAGAAAGTGAGTCAGAGTAGGGACCCCTCTTAGAGGCCTTCAGGCACCTCCAAGCATGAAAATAAAGGAAAATCTTGAGTTCCTTCAAGGGAAATTCCAACCACCTAACCAACCCTGAGAAGTAAATGAGCAACTAGATAAGTGAGAAGGTAACAGCTTAAAACAATAGCCAGGGAAGTTTGAATAATGGGATGTTTGGTTCCCTACAGAAATTAAAGATAACATCTTGACATATATCCCTTGAGTTGTTTTCAGAAACTCAGACCCCCACCAAATGGATCTGTTGACATGTAATCCTCAGATAAGGAGGAATTGAGAACTATACTCTGACCATCATTCTTTGTTCTAAATTTGTTTCTGAGTGGTTTGGAGGAAATCACACCTATAATCCAGTGGTAACATTATTTTCTGCTGATCACACATTTTATTTTTATGTTTTTACAGTTTCAAGTTTTCTTTAATTAAAAAGGGACAAAGCCCAGCAAAAGTGTGGGTTGAACAGTCAGGCCATAACGCAAGGACAGGCATCCCCTGGGTCTCCCATGTGCCCCTGGGACCCCCAGGATGGCCTCTCTGGGGGAGCAGCGGGAATAAAAGTGGGTCCACTCTGATCTTTGGGGGTACTAGATGCTTGACCCCACATTTTAAACCAAGTTTATCTTCCTTAACTAATTGCAAATCAGAAAAACTTGGAATCTACCTATGACTTGTAAGCCCCTATTTCAAGTTATCCTGCACTTTTTAGGCCAAACCAATGTGTAACCTCCATGAATTGATTTACAATTTTGCCTGTAACTTCTGCTTTCCTGTAATTTAACCTGCCTTTAAAAACTCCTACTTGCAAATCATTGAAGAGTTCAGGTCCATGTGAGATGCCTTGGCTTGGCACTCTGCAAATAAATACCCTCCTTTCTCCTGCTGCAAACGTCGGTGTGGATGTTGATCTTACTGCACATGGTGAGTGGACCTCAGTTTGATAACAAAAGCATATTAATTAATAATCGTCATCTTTATTATGTCTTTTAACAGCCATTCCTTACTGGGTTATACTGGGCATATCTTCCAAATCAAGCTAAAAAAACTTGGAGTGGTTATAAGTTTGGTCTGTTAGTATATGTGTAGATTGTGTAGAATATTGGGGCTTATGCGGGGTGGCAATTGAATGGAAAACAACATATTTCATGAAGGTACCATTCTTGAATTTAAACATGTGAGTGTAGGGTGAATGAGGAGGGTAGCTGCAGGTATGATTGGAGGTGGCATTGCAAGTGAACTCATGTACCCTAGCACAAAGGAGATGGATGCTGTGGCCCAAGGATTTCAATGTTAAAATAAACCGCAAAGAGGAAAATCCAGAATAGATGAGCTAAGGACAAGGAAAAGAGAAAACTGAGAGAGGTGAGAGAAGGAAGACAGAGGGAAGAGTAGAAAAAACTAAAGAAGGGTGTGATGGCTCATTTAGAAAATCGTAAGTGAAGTAGAGAGATTCCTGGGCAAGGAGATGATAGAATTGCTTGCATTTTTGGCTTCAACTTCAAATGTTCTCTTATTTCTCCTCCCAATTTAAATTGAACTTTTCCTCTTCCTTTAGAGATGGCAGAGTAACCTAGCAAAATGACTGTAAACATATGGTGTGCGTTAATGTGATTGTTTGCCTCCTCATTATGGATTTAGTATGACCATTAACATCTAACTGCCTAATTTCCCAATAACCATTGAAAAATTAGAGCTGCATCATTGCCACCCTAGTACTTGCCATAATAATTTTGTCATTTCTAAAAGCACTTAATCTTCGAAAAATGATGCAGATCATTTGCTCTTGTATTATTTTGACTTTTGGCCTATATTGATATGATTTATTTGCAAGTTATGCTTCTATATGCAATAAAAAAACCACACAGTTAATAATCTTATACATAAAAATAAATTATAGTTATATTATCTAATTTTAAGATACTTTGTCCTTTGAGATTACTGTTTATTTGCTCTTTTGATATCTTGGTCCATTTAAAAGTTTAAAAAAATTATCAGCTATGTGTATATGATAAAATACTCAAATCTTTTCATGCTTAGTTTAAATTGGTTCCATCAGTCACCAAGAGTAAATTCTTACTATGCACACAGGTATAATTCATTATTTAGTGGGAAAAATATTCCCATGAAGCTGAAGGCTTTGTTTCTGATTATGAAAGAATGTGTTATCTTTAAGTACATTTCCACATTGTATAAAAACACATTAGAAGTTGCACATGTGTATACAGTCACACCCACATGACTACATATGATCGTATATATGCATATATGTATATACATACACATATGTTTTATTTTTCTCTCTCTCATACAGACACAAATAGTCACAAGTCCACAAATTCTCACACACTCACACTCACTTGCACATAATTCACATGTACACACTCACACACAATACTCACATACTCACCCCTATATGCATATGCAAGTATAGACGGTTATTTAAAATGTATTGTGAAATTTTCCACTCGATTTGGAATATGGAGAGTTTTAATTTTTGACACTGCTTTATTTTCACTAGCATTGAGGAGTGAACTTGAGATTTCTCTGCCTTTCAACTTGGATGTGAATAAACAAAACTATTTATGCATTTCATTTTGAAATATACAGAGTGTTTCTATTAGTTTTCAGCCCTTAATTTTCTCTTTAGGTATCTGATTAATCTTAAAAGCATCAAGGCCAGAAATGCACATATAAAGTGATAACTTTAATCCTTCTCTTAAAAACATAGTCAATCATAAATTTCCAAAATAGAGAGTAGTCATCAGTTAAATATATCTCCCATTAGGATTGTAGTTAAATGTGCAATGATTCTACCTGTTCTCAATTTATGCCTAGTTTCTAATGCTTTTATGTCTACTGGTTCTTCTGATGTAGTATGTTTTTATTTCATGAGCATTCACCCCACATTCTAGCGAGACAAATATACTGCATGTTCCAATTCTATCCAGCCCAGGACAACTGGACATAGCAGTAGAGGTTGTCAATTGGACAACTGTATGAAGTGGCTGCACCTATATAACCTTGTTCTCCCGTCTTCATTTTGAGAAAACCTGTCCATGAATGTGAAGAATTGTTCAGAAATAACATCAGTCCTGCCTCAGCCTTTTTGCTAAGAAGGAGGGATCTGAAGATGGTCAGAAAACTGTTAAGAGTAATGAACCTTTGAAGGTCCTCCATACTTTGCACCTAAGCCATCGGCATTTTAGCTGAAGGAAAGGGCTCATGAAAACAACATATTCTGTGCATCTGCCATTTGGGACTTTTAGAACTTAAACTTCAAGAAACCCTAAACCTAACTCATCAATCCTCTTTTCACCCAAGACACCCTTTTAGAGATGAGAACTGAAAATCCAAGGTAGGGAAAGAACTTGCCTAAGATCACACAAACAGTTTGTATCAAAGCCAAGACTATAATAATCATAATTTGATTCCTAATTCAGAGTGTCTTCTATGACCCCTTAGGGATATCTGATCACCTATTACCTAAGTGATTACCTGCTTCTATTCCACTATTGAAGTCATGAATGCCTGGAATGAATTCCATCAAGCACATTCTGTGGAACCTGAAATTTTCTTTTCTTTCTTTCTTTCTTTCTTTTTGTTTTTAAAAATTGGGTTGCTTGTTTATTATTGAGTTTTAAGAATGCTTTGTATGTTTTGGATACAAGCTCTTTATCAAATTAAGTGTTTTCTAATATTTTCTTTCTCCCAGTCTGTGACTAATCTTTTCATGTGCTTAACAGTATTTTTTACAGAGCAGAAGTTTTAAATTTTATTTATTTTTTATTTTAAAGATGTGATGTACAACTCAGGATTAGGTACATAAGTGGTCATCATACAGGTAAAGTTTGGGCTTCCCTTTGGTCTCCACTTCACCTAGTTTGAGATCAGGTACTCTTATTGATGTTATGTGCTTCCCCTTCCCTCCCCTGGCAGTTTCCTGCTACTGCCAATCCTTTTCTTATAATATTATGATAAATTTCAGGATCTGCTTATGAGTGAGACTATTTGGTACTTAGATGCTGGAGAGGATGCGGGGAAAAGGGAATACTTCTACATTATTGGTGGGAGTGTACAGCCTCTTTGGAAAACAGTGTGGCAATTCCTAAAAGATCTTAAAATCGACCTTCCATATGACTCAGCAATCTCTGGGAATATACTTGGAGAAACTCAAATCATTCTATATTAAAGATACATGCACATGCTTGTTTATTGCAGCATTATTCACAACAGCAAAAACATGGAACCAACTGTGCTGCACCTTGAAAGTGGACTGGATTAAAAAAAATGTGGTACATATACATGATGGAGTATTATGCAGCCATAATGAAGGACAAAACTATGGACTTCTTAGCAACTTGAATGAATTTAGAGTCTACAATAATCAGTGATCTATCACAGTTTTCTTTCTTCTAAGCTCTTGTCTCCTTGTTCAGCAGCCTGTAGCTGATGGTGAATGATTTGTCAATACCTTGGCCTGAAGGAATATGTACTAGATTCTTTTTTTTTTTTTTTTTGAGTTGGAGTCTCACTCTGTCACCCAGACTGGAGTGCAGTGGCCGCTCCTGGCCACCGCAGCCTCGACCTGCTGGGCTCCGGCGATCCTTCCGCCTCAGCCTTCCAAGTAGCTGGAATTACAGGCATGCACTACCATGCCTGGCTGATTTTTTGATTTATTGTAGAGATGAGGTCTTGCTGCCCAGGCTGGTCTCGAACCCGTGGGCTCAGGCAATCCACTCACCTCAGCCTCCCAAAGGTGCAGGATTACAGGCTGAGCCACCGAGTCCGGCTGTACTAGATTCTTATTATTAATCACTGATGATTTACCTCCATTAAAAGTAGCCTTTGAGATCTTGCCCAGAAGTTTCCTGTCATCCTATTTTAAATTTTGAAAAGTGGACATTATGGAAAACGTTCTTCTAGCTTCAAGAGTATGCAAGTGATAATATTGACCCAAAATAAGTGTGAGCTAAGAACTTGCTTGATACAATAAATTTAACTCACTCCAGAGTTCTTAGAAGAGAGTATATGCTCAATTTTTTATGATTGTTATGAGTTTTATTGAAATATGTTGGTCTGAGACTTAAAAAGAGAGAGATATTTGAACAGGTGATGATGTCCAAAATGGGGATGTTGACAACCTTTTAGTTGACTGGCATTCAATCAATTTAGTGGTAGAGAGATTAAGTAGCCTTGATTTGATCTGCTGTTTTACTTGCAGACTGTTTTGAAAAATAGTTATGGAAGATGTCTGGAGGTTTAGAAGATTTTTATGAAGATAAGTATAATGTGAAATAGATAAATAATTATACTTATTATTCAAAGTAGAAGTTTTGTTTTAATTTAGTTTATGTAGGTAACTGTTTTATACTTGTTTTTCCTTCTATTTTTGTCTGGTAGGTTGTAGGATGTGGCAGAAAGGTAGAAATATTCCTGAGATCAAACACTATTTCTAGGTAGCTGCTTCCTTTGCTGTGAATTTACTGTTAATCCTCTTAGTCATAATCTCTGCAGTTGAATATATAGCCCCATTCTCCAAGTTGAAAATGCCAAATATCATTTCAAAGTGATTAAAAACCTGGTGATAAAAAAGTTCCAATAACATTCTCATTTTATGACTATTTCTTTGGATGATTTCCTAAAGATGAGGAAGCAATAATAATGTGTGGGCTTTTAATATTAAGTATTTAGAGACTTTAATAATTTGAGATTAATATTTAAAAAACATTTATGGGCAAGATAGCTAACATTTAATGAAAATGTCTCAAATTACATTAGTAATATTAGATTGACCCACATAATAGTAAAATATAAATTATGTATTTTCTCATTGATTCTTGACAAGTTTGTATATGGAAATATGACTGATGGGTTGAATGTTTGTGGACTTTGGAATTGTTCAGACCTATTAGCAGTGGGAGCTTCAGAAAGTTAATTGTACTCTGAAACTCTTACCTAGTAAATGACAATGGTAATTCTTGTCTTGCCTGACTTTTTAAAGTATTAATGATACATTGTGCAAGTACCTAGCATAATGATTTGAGTGTAGTGGTAATAATAGTGATATTAGTTACAATAAGATCATCCACAATATGAAACAGCTAGTATTGACCTTGTTTCTTTCTTACTGTATTTTCTATTTTCAAAATATCCAAGTATTTTATTTGCCATTGCTCAGTAAAAACTAAGTTGTTTAAATGAGAGTTGCTTTATACTTCAGGAATTAAGATGGGGCAGAAGATGGAGTTCAATTCACACAAAAGGTCTAATGAGTATTTCTCGAAACCTTTGTAAAAATTGCACAGTTAATAAGGTGGCTTAATTTCATTGCTAGCGGTGCCAATGCATATTTCATTCATTTTAAGTGTTTCCTTTTTCAGAGCCAGAATGAAAATATAATAATTGCACAGTCTATGATTAGCCAGCTGCTTAGCAATTCTCTATTTTACTGAGTATTTTCTGCCCTATCTTTTAGCCAACAAAGGACAGAAAGCAGACAATATCAGTAAGGATAGACAATGCGTTTTCATTTTGACATAACTGCTCTCTTCTTAATGGAGTATTAGAGCTACTGGCAGTGTTCACTACCTGTGTATTTTTGAAAAACCAAAGATGACAAAAAGTTCCATCCACAATGGAGTTAGGTCTTTTCATGGAGATGAAATCACCAAACTGATTTTGTAACAGTTTCTCTCTGGCTTTAAGTCTGAAGCCTTTATTGAAAGATGACCAATGGACATTTACTGGAAATCTCTGTCTCTGTGCCAAGTTCCTTTCCCTCACAGTGAAAACTGTAAAGAGTGTTGGTCAAAGGGTCTCACATCTACCCTTCCCCCATCCAGCCCACCATCAGCCAGCAATTGTCAGGCAGCAAGATATTCTGGAAAGAGGGATTTAAAAGAATGGTAAAGCTCAGAACTGACAATCTGTAAAGAAACATCTCTGATATTCAGGGTACACAGTCACTCCTTCCTGTGGTCAGCTGGCTAGAAAATTGCCCTGGATGTCATGCGTGTCAGTGAGAATGAGGCAAACTTTTAAACACTGGGGCAAGAGGGATTGTATTAGTTTGGTTTCCTGCTTTTCAGTTTCTTCAGATTGCTCTTTCCTGATGAATACTAAATATCCGGTGGCTTCCTAACCGAGACTAGCGAGAGCCTAGCCAAGGAGGTGTTTAAGATTCCTTTTCTGCACCAGAGGACCACATAGCTTAGACTGTCATCATTCAGGTAGCAGATCCTAAATGTTCAGTGCTATGTCATCTGGCAGCAGCTTCTAGTATTCTACTGCTCCCCTCCCCCATCTCTCTCTCTCTCTCTTTCTTAATCACATGCATACACACACACATCAGAAAGGCATTTGCCTGCAAAATGGTCATCCCTGACTTCTAACACCATCGTGCCTGAGTCGCTAGCCATGTCTCCAGTCCATGGGTTGATGCTGTTTGCATTTCCCAGGTCTGAACGCCCTTCTCAGACCCCTCTAACTTGAACCACCCTTCTGGTTAGTGATCAAGTCTGCTTTTTAATATCTGCAATATCTCGGTGTTTTACTCGTAAGATACAACAATTAACCAGGTAAGCTTTTGTCTGGTTCATGCTGATAACTGTCTTTAGTGTTTATGCTTCTGGGTTGGATTTGAGTTTTGTTGCAAACCACAGATTTAGCGGGACCATAAAATATATTTCTTGTCTTTTCCCTGTGGGCATTTTTCTCTATCATTTTTTATAAAATGGAGGTACATCCCACACAAGGGAGGCTTTTAAAGTCTGCCTGTAAGGTGGAAGTAAAATATAGTAAAACATCCCTCTTGAATATTCTCACAAATCATTCATAACGTACGCTATACAGACATGAATATCCTCAGTAAGAGACCAAAAAAGTCAAATGGCTTTCCCCCCAAACATTGTTTCTTGATTTGAGTATCAGATGATGTTCTGCTTTGTGTTTTGGCTTTATGCTATATGAAAAATGTGTATGTTTAACTCTAGAATCATTCTCAGCTGAGATATTCACAATATTGATGAGAGAAAGGTTGATGGAAAAAAACAGCAGATTCTGTTGCTAGGTTCACACTTGTACTGTAGCATGTGTTTATTGAAAGGAATGGAGAGTAGATTGCCAATACTTGCTTTTTTCTTTTCCTCAAGCACCTACACTTACATTTGTATAAGTCAAAATTTCTTTTTAAATTTTAAATATGGCTACAATTCAGGGTTAGGTATACAAATGTTCATTATGCAGGTTGATGAGGTGCACCCCCGCCCCCTTGGCAGTTTCCTACTTTTGCCAAACTTGCCCCCCCCACCACCCTCGTCAGTACATATGTCAGAATTTCAAATACAACATTCCACTGTTGTTTTGTGCAGCTGTGGCCCTACTCTCAGCATTTCACATGGCCATTCATGGCATTAAGAACCAATGGTGGCAATTAACAATGACCACCATCTATTTAATAAGTGTGCAAAGTACAGAGCTAAGTGTTTTATGTTATAATCCCATGCAATCTGTATAACTCTATGAGTTCTGCATAATTAGTCCCATTTCCCAGATATATATGTGTGGTTGGATTTTCAAAGAACCTTTAATTTTCAGAAAAAGAAGTAAGCCACAGACATCACTCACCTACTTCTACCCTACTGTGTGTGTATCCACGTGCGTGTATTTATGTGTGCATTGCATGTGCAAACTGGCTTACAGGATATGATAATTTTAATGAACTGTAAGTAGAGAGGGTAATTGTTTTCATTATTTTTACAATGAAATGACTGAAGATTGGAAAGTTAATAAATTTTTCTAAGTCACATAGCTAGTTCAATGGAGAATTTTATGCCACGTGACTTCTAACTCTTTGTCAGCCCCCTTTGTTTCTAACTTGTTTTTTTCAACTGTTTTCTAGTTTTCCAGCTTTCTTATAAGTTAGAACTTTGGCAGTGTCATTGCAAACTACAAGGTATTATGTTACATGCTTTCTTCAAGTACCAGGTTGGCTTCTGAACTGCTTTTAACTAGATGGTCTTGTAGTTGCAGTCTTGGGAACTTTCATTGTAGATAATTACCCATTTTGTTAGTGTAATACAATTTCCTACTGCAAAATGGTTTCATTTTTCTGTTAGGGCTCTTGATACAGCTTTCAGTTGTTTCCCTCAGTGGAGACCTTAGTATTAATTTGTCTGAATGGGTGGAGTAACACTTTGTGTTATCTATTTCTCAGTCAGAGGCTTAATAGGAAATTTACCTCGTTTTCATTTATGGTAATATATCACTGATTCTGCTTTTAATTTGACAACACTTTGTACAATTTCTGTTTTAATGCTGTCTTTGATATCTTATGATGTCAGACAATTAAGTTCGTGTGCTCATCCTAGAAAACAGTGCTACATACCTCATTGCTGAATATCACTATGGTCATCTTTAAAGTACTCCCCTTGGGAAGCTATGCACTGATGCCCGTACCTAGTACACCCATCAAAGCAATTTTGGAACTCTTTCTGGAATGGCCATCGTATTACCATCGATGTCCTGAATATCATCAAAATGTCTTCCTTTCCATAGTTCCTTTATCTTCAGATAAACAGAAAAGTAATTGGGGGCCAGAGCAAATGAATAGGGAGGGTGTTCCAATACATTTATTTGTTTACTGCCTAAACATTTCCTCACAGACAGTGCAGTGTGAGCCAGTGCATTGTCATGATGCAAGAGCTCCTTTGGGACTTTTTTTTTGCTTTGGACCATTTTTGCACACACCTTTCTTATGCCAAGATTTTCAGTTAAGATTTTCCTATTTCTCTATCAATGTTTATTTGATCTGCTACGCTTCTCACAGTCAGCTGATACATTTTGGTAACATTTTTGTTAGTTCTGCTTGTTTCTGGCTGTCCTGACCTCTCTTCATCAGTGATGCTTTCTCTTCCCTCTGAAAAATGTTTAATCCATTTGTACATTGCTATTTTCTTCATGGCATTATCCCCATGAACTTGAGCTAACATGTCCTTGAGTTCACTTCCACTCTTGCTGAGTTTAACAAGAAGAAATTTAATGTTTGTTCATTGCTCTAATTCAAGCTCTGATGTTCTTGTGACACAAAAACATGCCACAACAATAATGAACACCACTTAGCAAGACACTGCTGCAAGTCAACATGAACATAGCTGCGAGACACTGATATACCAACATTATGAAACCTTACCAAGTGGTTCATACAGTAATGCCAACATAAGCACACGGTAGAAAGTTCATGATTTTAATTATCAGACATAGTGTGCTTTATATTTTTATTTATTGGTTTGTCTGTTCATTTATAAAATTTTTTTTTAAGATTGGAGGAATATATTTTTAGTTATTCTAATGTTAGCTGTTATTAAGTTAAATTATCTTACATGCTTATATTTATTAGGTATAAGTTTACATTTATTGATGTTTGTTTTAACTTTATTTTTTATTTATTTAATATTATTATTTTTAGTCTCACTCTATCACCCTGTCTGGAGTGCAGTGGCATGCTCATGGCCATCCCAGTGTCGACTAACTGGGATCCAGTGATCCTTCTGCCTCAACCTTCCAAGTAGCCGGAACTACAGACGCACACTACCACACCTGGCTAATTTTTGATTTATTGTAGAGAGGAGGTCTTGCCAAGTTGGCCGGGCTGGTCTCGAACCCTTGGGCTCAGGCAATCCACTCACCTCGGTCTCCCAAAGTGCTGGGATTACAGGATGTTTTAACTTTAAATAAAAATAAAATATATAACAGAAATTACATCATGGTCTTTAGTTTATCAGTTTTAAAATATTTCAATAGCTTTAGAAGTACAAATAGCTTTAGGAGTACAAATTGTATTTTAGCTGAGTGTGGTGGTTCATGCCTTTAATCCCAGCACTTTGGGAGGTGGAGGTGAGAG
Organism: Carlito syrichta; assembly: GCF_000164805.1. Classification (NCBI taxonomy): domain Eukaryota; kingdom Metazoa; phylum Chordata; class Mammalia; order Primates; family Tarsiidae; genus Carlito; species Carlito syrichta. The sequence continues at coordinate 25,113 of NW_007066115.1, read as the reverse complement.
GATTGCCTGAGCCCAGGGGCTTGAAAACAGCCTGGCAACTTGGCAAGACCTTGTCTCTGCAATAAATAAAAAAATTAGCTTATGTGGTGGTGCACACCTGTAGTTCCAGCTACTTGGAAGGCTGAGGTGGAAGGATCACTTGAGTACAACAAGTAAAGGCTGTGTGCCACTGTACTCCAGCCTGGATGACAGAGGGAGACTCTGACTCAAAAAAGAAAAAAAATATGTACAAATGGATTTTAATTACATGGATGTATTGTATGGTGATTACGAAGTCTGGGCTTCAAGTGGACCTGCCACCCCCACTAGTACACATTGGGCTCAACAGCTGATTGTTCATCCCTTACCCCTATCCTGCCCTCCCCCTTCTGAGTCTCCAACATTCATTATACCATCTGGCATACTTTTGCAGACCTTTAGCTTAGCTCCCACTTATAAGTGAGAACATGTAGTATTTATTTTTCTGTTCTTGTGTTACTTCCCTTAGAATAATTATCTCCAATTCCATCCATATTGTTGCAAAAAGACATTATTTTATTCATTTTGTGGCTGAATAGTATTCCATGGAGCATTTTCTTTATCCACTGATCAGTGGATGGGCATTTAGGTTGATTCCACATTTTTACAATTTTAAATTGTGCTGTGATAAACATGTGAGTGCAGGTGTCTTTTTTGTGTAATGACCTCTGTTCCTTTGGGGGGGTACAAAGTAGAGGGATTGCTGCATCAAATGGTAGATCTACTTTTAGTTCTTTGAGAAATCTCCACACTGATTTCCATAGAGGTTATACTAATTTACATTCTTACCAATAGTGTATGAGTGCTTGGTTTCTGCACCAACACCTATTTTTAAGTGTTTAAATAATGACCTTTCTGACTCCTGTAAGGTATCTCATTGTGTTTTTAATTTGCATTTTCCTGATGATTAGTGACGTTAAGTATTTTTTTCATGTGTTTTTTGGCCATTTGTATATCTCCTTTTGAGAGATATCTGTTCATGTTTTTTGCCCACTTTTTAATGAGGTTGTTTTTTTCTTGCTGATTTGTTTTGAGTTCTTTGTACAGCCTGGATATTAGTCCTTTGTTGGATGTATAGTGTGTGAATATTTTCTGCCATTGTGTAGGTTACTTATATACCCTGTTAATTATTTCTTTTGCTGTGCAGAAACTTTTTAGTTTAATTAAGTCCCACATATTTATTTTGTTGTATTTGCTTTTGAGGTCTTAGCCATAAATTCTTTGCCTAGGCCAACATCCAGAATAATTTTTCCTAGGTTTTCTTCTAGGATTTTTATGGTTCCAGGTCTTACATATAAATCTTTAAGCCATCTTGAATTAATTTTGTCTATTTTATGATTTTCAAAGGAAGACATGCTACTCTAGCCAAACTGAAGGCTGGCAGCCAACTCTCGACTGGAATAATCTGCACCAACAGAATTAATTTTCCTGACCACTTAACACAATTTTCAAAATTTTCTGAATATCCTGATTTCTAATAGGCTCAGGCTCCAAAGTAGACAATTTTTGACTGAACTGATTTTCAAATAATGGACACCTTTCTAAATGTGATTAGTAAACAACCTCTAAGTCAATAGCAAAATTTTATATAAAACATTGACAATTGCTGGGTGCAGGGTCTCATGCCTATAATCCCAACACTTTGGGATACTAAGGCAGAAGGATCAAAGTTTAAGCCCAGAAATTCAAGAGCAGCTTGAGCAATATAGCGAGACCTCATCTCTATTAAAAAAAAAAAAAAAAAAAAAAAAAGAAATTAGCTGGGTGTGATGATGCATGATTGTAGTCCCAGCTACTTGGGAGGTTGAGGCAGAAGGATTGCCCAAGCCCTGGGAATAGAGGCCGAGGTGAGCTGTGGTCATGCCACTGCTCTCTAGCCTGGGCAACAGAGTGACACTCCAACTCAGGAAAAAAAAAAAAGAAAGCACTGATTGTTATATATTTTCAATGGTTGATTTACCCTCTAATTCTTTAAATACTTAAAAATGCATGTTCATCTTTTTAAAATAACCACCAGGGGGTATTTAACACATTCAAGTAATAGTGTACTAACTATAATAAACAAGAATGTTCCAGGAAGACCTTTCTAATAAAATAGCATCACAATCAGTTTTAGAGACATGGAATGTGTATTACAGTGGCTCAAAAGTTAGCAGTTGGGTAAATAAAATTGAAATTGGCTATACATTCAAAGATACATCTGCATGTATGTGTGAGCATATGTGTATACATATGTATACATATTTATATACACATGTATGTTATTTTGCATTTTGAGCAAGAATGTATGTGAACATTTTTTGAGTAATATAATTATGTTATAATAGTAAAAAATTGCTAAAAAAGAAATATATTTATTTGCTTAATAGAGGGACAGATAACCTGTTCAGGAAAGTGAGTATCAACCAAAGTCAGAGGAAACATCCTGAATTTGGAAGGACAATGTTGTAATCAAAATATGAAAGGAAGTTTCTCACCCTCTTTTCAGTTATGCAATTATGTCAATCATTTTCCCTGGAATAGAGTGATTAAGTGTAAAGTGTCATTCTCTCTATGACATGGAAAGTCTGTGTGTATAAGTTTATGCATGTGATTCTTGTATTTTATTAATACAAATCTGCAAACAAAAGGGAAATCATAATCCCTTGATATTTTCCCCTGTTGTTTAACTCCTTGCCATGATGCTTCTCATTATAATCACTGGTGTTTATGCCCGACACTAGTGGAAAGATGACATTCTGTATCCGATGACAACTGTACTTTCTTCTCCACCTTTCTATGAGTCTACAGCTCTGCTTAGATCTTTTCCCTCAGCAGCATGATGATATGCCCTCTAAATCTAGTCGACTCTGCAAAAGACATTTTTTTTCCTGTGCACAAAAGTTCAGCTATCAAGGAACTCATAGGAGAGGTAAAAAAAAGTATACACAAATATCTACAATGGTGAGCTAAAAGGAGTTAATGATATCCAGGAAGCCCCCAAAAAAGAAATACAAATTTTACTGGTCCGTAAGGGGAAACTTCATGGAGTATTTGTCATAAATCTTAAAGACTGGATAAATCTTAAAGGCTGTCTCTTTAAATGTATTCAGAGACACACAATGCATATGCAAGAAAGTGGGAATACTAATGGATGGAAACAGAAATAACTGCAAAGAGTCCAGTTTGGAAAATGCCAAGGAAATGTGAAGAGGAGTTATAGGAGAGTGTACTAGAAAATTAAGGCAGATCCATATTGTTCTCCTGGGATGAATATTTCCTGACTGGGGTTCCAAAAGAAAACTAAGCATTGCCTAAAATAAATTGAGTGATTATTTAATCAACCCTGAAAAGTTGGTAATAGCTATCACCAATCTAGTTGCATAGGAGAGAAGTTAATTTATTACATACAACGAGTGTCCAGGGCCTTTGAACTGAACTCTTTGGGAACCTCAAACTGGCCTAGATACTAGATTGTGAGGATCTGTGAGAAATATTTGAGTTGAAATGTTACATAATGCATTTGTGTTTTAGGAAAACTTAACTGACTACAGTGTTTAGGACAGTTTAAAGAATGTGAAATTAAAGATGATTAGATCTCTTAAAACATGAAGGGTAATGAAAGAAATGAAAATGGTAATTGAGAGAAGATGATGGATGCACAATATTTATTAATTCACCCATTTAAAGCAAATATGAGGTATCTACCGAATGTCAAGTATTGTGGCTACTATGGTGCGCAAAAGTAGACATAGCTTTAGTCACCTAACAGGGAATCAGACATTAAGCACATAACCACAAATCAACGTAAATTTCTAACAGGAATAACTGCGATAAAAGATGGTTTCTTAGTACGTGTAACTGACATAAAGTCTACTACAGCAACTTATGTACTGGGAAGAGTGGAAAACAGTACCATACAATGAGGCTTTGTTTGTATATGATGAGTTTGGGATTTATTTTATCATTTGTGTAAGATCAGCAGATATTTTAAATTAGGAATTAAGATTATGATAGCAATCTCCTTTCTTCTCTTTCTAATCATGGGATCTTTGTTTCGTTGATGGAAGAGTTATATTTACTATAAATTATAATCTTGTCACCTATGTCTAATGATTATTACGTTACAGGACCAACAGGTTCGTATGCACACTGAGACAGCAGGGCTTCCAGCAGAGAGTTTAATAATTGTAGTGCAGCTGAGTGAGGAGATGAGAGGGTCCCTCAAATCTGTCTCCATGAAGAGTTTTAGGTTGCGGCTTTTAAGAAGATTAGGGACAAGCAATGCAAATCAAAACCACATTGAGGTACCACCTAACTCCAGTAAGAATGGCCGTAATTAATAAAACAAAAAACAACAGACACTAGCAAGGATGTGGAGAAAAGGGAATGCTTCTACACTGTTGGTGGGAATGCAAACTAGTTCAACCTCTATGGAAAACAGTGTGGCGATTCCCAAAAAACTAGAAATTGACCTTCCATATGACCCAGCAATCCCCTTTCTAGGAATATACCCGGAGAAACTTAAATCACTCTACAAAAAAAGATACCCACACATGTATATTTATTGCAGCACTATTCACAATAGCAAAAACATGGAGCCAACTATGCTGTCCATCGAAAGTGAACTGGATTAAAAAAATGTACATATAAATGATGGAATATTACATAGTCATAAAGAAAAACAAAATTATGAACTTCTTAGCAACTTGAATGGATTTAGAGTCTATCATACTCAATGAGCTATCACAGAAACAAAGAACTGAGTACCACATATTCTCACTCATAAACGAACCCTGAACATTTACCATAATACTAGAAGAAAGGGATTAGCAGTAGTGTGACACTGCCAGGGAGGTGGAGGTGGAGGCACATAGCATCAATAAGGGTACCTGATGTCAAACCAAAGTGGGGGGTCAAAGGTTGACCCAAACTTTACCTGTATGATGACCACTTATATACCTAATTCTGAATTGTACCCCACATCTTTAAAACAACAACAACAACAACAACAAAAACAAAACAAAAGATTAGGGACAGAGAGTAAGCTGATGTAATGATTAATGCTGAATGTGCTGCAAGGTTGCTTTATTTTTGTTTTCTGCCTCCCTTCTGACATGATTAATTTTATAAAGTTTGTAGGGATGGTTTCAATTAAAAGCCACTGCTTTATTCTTCCATTCTAGTCCTTATTAAGAACGCGTTTATGAAAGCTGTAATGATTCTTCCATAAGGGTATAAACAAACAAACAGGGTTTTCCCTTCTCATAGGTTGTACTTGTGTAATCACTGTATTTTATCTACGTTGTCCCCATCCTGTTGATCACTGTAAAAAAAGCTCTACTCAGGCATGCTTAGGTGAATTTTCCAAAGTTGACAAAAAGGAAAACTACAACTAAAAGTCAAATAAAAATAAGGTAAAATAGAAAACAGTCCTCATAATTTTAAAAAGTTTAAATGGTTATTATGATCTGCTTTTGAAGATATTATCAGAAATGTTGCTCATTTTCCAATATATTTAAGTCCTAAGGTGAACATCTATGTTAAAATTTAATACCAAGATAAAAGTCTCATTAAGGAGTTTCTGTGGTTTTTTGGTTTTAAAAATTAAGGCTTCTATAGCGACTTCAAAGAAGTTTAGGAACAACTTTGATAATAAAGCATCTTTAGTTATATTTTCTTCTTTGAATTAGGGATCCTAATTTTTTTCTATTTGCTTGATCATCCTGTATCCATACTCCATTCTGTTTGCAACTTAAGATAGAGAGCTTCAAGAAGTCATTGCGATTAAACAGAGACTTCCTGTTTCTTAGCATCTAGCTATTTGAGTCTCTATATAATATTCTGAATATTCTTTCTTTCCGTCTCACAATGCTATAAATTTTTAGAACTTTGGCTAATCTGGTGAGCCAAAAAACATATTTCATTCATGATGCATAATCCAGCTGCCTGGTGATGCTGAAAATCTTTTTGTGTTTATGGCTATTTGTATGTCCTTCTTTGCAGCCTGCCTGCTAATAATCTCTGCTAAGTTTTCTGTTGGTTTGTTTGATTTACTCTTATTAATTAGAAAAACTCTGTGTATATTATCAGTATTAGCCTTTTGTTTGTTATGGTCATTCTAAATGTTTTCCCAGTCAATTGTTTATCCTTTGCTTTTGTTAATGGAGGTTTTGGCAAGCTATTATTTTATGTCATAAAATAGGGTTATCTTAAGAAGATCCCCTCAGAATCTTATAAAATTTTTCTCCAGAAACATTTTCATAATTCTTTTTTGAGTTGGGATCTCACTCTGTCGCCCAGGTTGGAGTGCAGTGGCATGATCATGGCTCACTGCAACCTCAACTTCCTGGGCTCAGTAGATCCTCCCACCTCAGCCTTCTGAGTAGCTGGGACTGCAGAAGTATGCCACCACGCTAATTTTTTTATTTTTATTTTTTGTAGAGATGAGGTCTTGCTGTGTAGCCCTGGCAGATCTGAAACTCCTGGACTCAAGCAATTCTCTTGCCTTGGCCTCTGGAAATGTTGGGATTACAGGTGTGAGCCACTACACCCTGCTATTTCATTAATTTTATCATGAAATCTATTTGTTTACTTTGTGTGAGTTAGGTGTTAAATTTTCTTTAACACCATTAGCAAAAGAATGCTAACTAGCTTTTTATGATGAATTGGAGGTCATTTAAAAGGTAGACATTTAATTTTCTTCTATGATTATGTATCTACTGTGATTATTTGTTTCTTGGATCAAATTTCACAGTGTTCCTCAAGATTTCAATTGTTGTCTCAGAGTGTTCTCTTTTTTTTTTTTGAGTTGGTCTCATTGTTGCCCAGGCTGGAGTGCAGTGGCACGCTCATGGCCACTGCAGCCTTGACCTGCTGGGCTTAGGTGATCCTTCTGCCTCAGCCTTCCAAGTAGCTGGAACCACAGGCATGCACCTCCATGCCCAGCTGAGTTTTTGATTCATTGTAGAGACGATGTCTCACCATGTTGCTCAGGCTGGTCTCGAATCCCTGAGCTCAGGCAATCCTCTCTTCTCCACCTCCCAAAGTGTTGGGATTACAGGTGTAAGCCACTGGGCAAGGCTCTCACAGTGCTCTTATATTTTAAATTCCTTCTGAGATTTTTTTTAATGTACCTAATTTATATATCTTCAATTTTTCTTTTTCCTTAAGTCACATGACAAAAGATTGTCTATGCCTTTATTAAGCTGAGTCATGGTTGTATATCCCTTTAACTGTATACCTTGGCATGCCATTCTCTTCTGCAGAGGAAGATTAGCAGGTGATTGAAGGCATGGCAGTTCTCTTGTGGGTTTGAAGTTAATAAACAAGTAGATTCTAACTTTTCTACTAAGGTTTGGAAAAGAAATTGCTCTGCTTTCTTTTTCTAAGGGGTCGACTGCTATGTCCCAGATATAGCTCCTGGCCATATGTGCTACTTCCTTTTACCAGGGACTACTGGAGTTTACACAACTGAATAGCTGCTCTAAAGATCACAAGAAGCAGAAGGACATGAGCTCCCCATTCTCCAGATACCCCCAAGGCTTCAACTACTTGGGATTGCTCATGAATACATCTTTCCAAGATCGAGGACAGACAAACCTTATCTTTTACTCCAGGGTCCTTGGAGAAGGAAGCCCTGCCTGGATTTTCTTCCCTGAAATTTTAGCAGAACTTGTGGCTTTTGATGCACTCTCAGTCAATGACATGCTTGTCTAGGTTAATCATTTACTCCTAAGAGGGTGCTGGGAATGAGAGTAGGACAGTGACATGTGATCAGTGTGTCATTATCCCAGAATCCCACAGGAGCAGCTTTGATATTTAGACACAGTTTAGGAAAACAAAGAAAACTTTTGTGGTAGTCTTAAAAAACGTATCTCCCTTGAACACACATTGGAATCAAATGTAAACAAATTATGAATATTTGCTTCTTACAAGTGTGATGTAGTATTAATTTGGGGAGAAAAAGAACATTCTTCTGCAAGGAATTTTAGAATTTAAAGGCTTATCCACTTAGATTTCAGTTTATTGATAAGCTAAATTATGTTTTGCTCTCCTGTTATGTGCCTGATTGTAATCATATGAATATTTTTCTGCTCTTCTAGATGCTGATTGTCCTGTGTGTGGCAACTCTCCATCTGAGGCAATGATAAAAACCCTGGGTCCCCCATGTGTTCCATCACCTTCTTGCAGAAAAGCTTCTCACTTTTCCTGAGCATTGCTGTTGTGGTCTCCACTGTCATTTCTTCAGCCTCATCTGCAAACTGATATTTTTTGAGGATTTGTATGTATTCCAAGTAGAATCCTGCTCAACAGGCCAGCTTATTTAGTTTTTAAGAGAAAAGAAAGTAATTGATCAATTCCTATTCTAGTCCACTCTCTATTTCCCTACACTTCTTCCCATTCTACCCTCACATGAAGATATTCTTACGACTTTGAAACGGAATCAAATTTCCAGGCTGCACATTTAAATTTCAGTCAAAAATTTCACTTACCAGAATGCTCACAATACTAATAGTGTTGTTAGAAATAAGACACTTGATTAAAAGGCTGCACACTTGTCTATATCTTTAATGTGCATTCCTAATGAGTCTTAGCAGGAGGCTGATTCACATGAAAATGCACAATTAGCTCGTCCAAGTTTAATACGCCATTATCTGCACCCAGGCCCTCTCTTCATTATCATTTGAATGCACTGTTTTCTTTGGAGTTTTGTTCAGGAAGCAAATCCCTATATATGGCACACAGCTCTAGACTCTGATTTGTCTGCATTTGCCCTTTAGACAAAAGGCCAAAACAACGTGCTCTTTGGTGCATTAATTTTCAATCTCTGGCTATTTCTGAAATTGTAATGTGGCACATTTTCTTTTCCAAGGGACTTCAGTCGTATACAATGTGGAAGTAGTAGATACAGCCAAGGGATTTGTTTGTTATGAGGCTGCTTTAAAGAGCTGTTGAAATCTGGTGAAATAAAATATGACTTGAATCTGATGTCATTACTATATGGAGTCCCTTACTATTTAGACTCAGGAATCAGAGACAGCTAGTTTCCTGAAATAAAAACTGGGAAAATAACAAGGATTTTATTTAATGCCTCCCGAGGTTGCATTGGTCTTCCATTATTTTTAAACATTTCTGGCATGCCACACTCCCACAGTTCTATAAACTGCCCTGGAATGCAGAATTTCATTTAATTTGGTGCAAATGGAATCAATAATAGATTAAATACACAGTTTCAAAATAATATCTTCCCTCTTTTATTCTCATTTCCAGGCATCATTTATATTTAGCCTTTCAAAGAATCTTAAATAATTGTACAAAGAGAAAATGTCTTTCTTATGACGTAAGTGAGTTTCTACTCTTGAATAATAAGTCATATTTGATGTGTTACTAAGCATGAAGTCATTTTAGAACAATCCAATTGGTTATTATTTTGCAGATTTATGCAGTAAAACAAAGAGATGTGACATACTTGAGGTGCACAAATCATCAATTCTTATTTGTTCATAAGGTAATATTAAGAATAATTTCCTAAGGGTAAGGAGAAAAAGGTTTATTGGAGGGAACATAACATATTAGAACTTGCATGGTTTGTTTATATCCTCTACATCTTTCTACCTTTGCTTATCAAACATTTTTCTTAATTTCTCTGTCTCAAAATTCCTCTTTTTCCTAGAAGCATCTAAAACAATGGCAAAATAATATCCCCTGTATACCATTTTTGTGAGGATTAGAGATAAAATTACAAAATATCTAGAAATGCACAAGTTCAAAAGTTGCAGGTTACAAGATCAATACAAAATGAACTGTATTTCTATATGCTAGCAATGAATAATATGAACTGGAAATTAGGAAAATAATTTCATTTATAATAATATCAAAAATAATAAATACTTAAGAATAAAATGTAAAAATGAGGTGCAAGACTTGTGCACTAAAAACTATAAAACACTGGTGAAAGAAATTAAAGAAGACTCAAATAAATGAAAAATGGTTCCATATTCATGAACCAGAAGATTTAATATTACTAAGATGGTGATCCTCTTCAATCAGATCTATAGATTCAACACAATGCCTATCAAAATCTCAGCTGATCCTAAAACTTACATGGAAATACAAGGAAACTCAGAGAGTCAAAACAATCTTGAAAAGGAAAAACAAAGTTGAAGGACGCACACTTCCTAACTTCAAAACTTAATACAAAGCAACAGAAATCAAGTCATTGTGTCACTGGCATGAAGGTAGATATATAAAGCAATCTAATAGAATCAAAAGTCCAGAAATAAATCCATATATCTATTATTGATTTTTTTAAACCAGGAAGCCAAGCAAATTCAGTGGGAAAAAATGGTCTTTTTAACAATTGATGCTGAGACAACTAGATATCCATATGGAAAATGATAAATTTGAACCCCCATCTTACACAATGTAGAAAAATTAAAATGAACTGTAGACCTAAATGTCAGAGCTAAGCTATAAAACTTTTAAAAGAAAACAGGAGAAGACGTTTGTGATCTTGGATTAGGCAATAATTTATTAGCTATGACACCAAAAATACAAACAATAAAAGGAAAGATTAATACACTGAACCTCATCAAAATTAAAAACTTTAGTGCTTCAAAGGACACAAGAAAGATGACCCAAACAATGGGAGAAAATATTTGCGGATCATATCTGATAAAAGAATAATTTCCAGAATATGTAAATATCTTTTAAAATAAAATATAAAAAGCCCAATTACAAAATGGACAATGGATTTAAATAAATATTTCTGCAAAGACACTCTATACAAATGGACAAAAACACATGAAAAGATGTTTAGCATTTTAATCACTAGAGAAATACAGATCGAAACCACAATGGTATATCACTTCACAGCCTCCAGAATAGCTATACCAAAAAGAAAGAAGTGTTAGAAAGAATGTGGACAAATTGGAACTCTCGTACATTGTTGATGGAAATGCAGAATGGTGCAGGCAGTTAGGAAAATATCTTGGTAGTCCTCAAAACAGAGTTACTATATGATCCAGCAATTCTATGTTGCAGTGACTACTTAAAAGAAAATATATGTCTACATATATACTTGTAGCCTAACCAAAAAATTAAAACAACCCATTCACCAAATGTTGGATAAATTAAATGTGGCATAGCCAGAAGATAAAATATTATCATCAAAAAGAATGAAGTACTAATATATGCTACAATCTGAATAAACCTTGAGAGCATTATACTAAGTGAAAGAAGCCTGTCACTAAAGATCACATATTGTATTAATCCCATTGTCTTTGTTTTCTATTGCTTATGATAGAATTCCTGAAACTGGATAATTTATTAAAAATAAAAAATTCTTACAGTTCTGAAGGAAGGGAAGTTCAAAGTCAAGGACTAGCATCTGGTGAGTACCTTCTTACTGGTAGATTCTGCAGAGTCCCAAGGCAGTGCAGGGTACCACATGGGGGTTGAGTGTGCTAGCTCAAGCTTCTCATCCTCTTTTTATAAAGCGTCTGTCCTACTCCCATGATTACCTATTAATCCATGAATGAATGAATTCATCTTTGAGGGCAGAGCCCTCAGGACTCAATCACTTCTTAAAGGCCTCACCTTCTAATATTGCCACATTGAAGATTAAGTTTCAACATGAGTTTTGGGGGGTACTTTCAAACCATAGAACTTGTATATATGAAGCACCCAGAAAAGATAGTTCTATAGAGATCAGAGGCTGCCTAGAGCTGGAGGGAGGTGGAGTGATAGGGAGAAACTGCTAATGGTCACAACACTTATTTTTGGAGAATAGAAATGTTCTAAAATTAGATTATAGTGATAATCACACAACTCTAAATATACTAGAAACAACTAAATCACATACTTTAAGTGGGTGAACTTTATGGTATGTAAATCATATCTCAATAAAGCTCTTAAAACATCGCAGGCTTCCGGGCAAGATGGTGATGGAACAGGTCAGACCATAAGAGTCTTCACAAAAGTGAGTGTCTATAAAGACTCTCTGCATGACTGGGTATGTACTGGTGGGTGAGTGAAAGTCTGTCTGAGGGGAGATGTGGGGTCACGCATGTGGGGCTCTCCTCCAGAGGTGACTGCAACCTGCCATGCTCTGAGATTGGAGACCCAGGTGTCCAGGATCATCTGCCATTATGGGTTCTCTTGAGAGGAGGCAGCAGAGACTAGGTGCCCTTGGCACCTGGCCCACACCATCACCAGCAGTAGCAGACTGGGCACAAGCAGGAGGATTTGTGGAGAAGGCAGGTCGAGGAAAACTGGAATAAAGCTCCAACATCAGTGGCAAGACGCTGACAGATGCCATTGTTTCAGTCACAGGACTAGGCAGATACTTGAATTGCTCCTCCCAGCTCCATGCAGCCTCCATCTTGGGACCCAGAGGCTATCTTCTCATCAGACTCAGACAGATGTCCCCTCCCCAATACTGGAACAGACACAGACATGTCAAATCTGAGTGAGAGACATACAGCAGCAGCAGGGAGTAGGGGGCAAACAGACACTCCCACTGCATGGACAGATTCTGAGGCAGTGGAAAGTGAGTTCCAGGGGGACTACACACCTATCAGCAGATACTGGGATATACAGATAGCTTATGAATCACAGCTACCCCTTAATTAAATCTCAAAATTGCAAAAAGCGCAGGTCCCCACCCCTAGTCCAGTCTCAGAATTGAACAAAACCAGAGGATCTACAAAAGGAAGAATAGGGGATTGAGAAGACAGAAATAAAAGCTATCCCCATTATCACTGAACAACAGAATTAAAGAAGAGATAAAAAAGGGGGAGGAAAAACTATACAAATGAAGAAAAATCAATGGAAGAATATGAGTCTCACATAGACCCCTGGAAGGTCAGCCACTGAGAATACAAACTCTGGAACTAAACAATGAAGAACCCCCAGAATGACTGGTCTCAAACCACAAAACCAGATATCAAGTTATTAATAGAGATAATAAATAGAATTGAAGAGAGACAAGAGGAAAGAATGAAGGAGTTGATAACCAAGAAAACAGCAATAAAGAATACAGTTAATGAAATGAACAACAAACTGATAAGCATGGAAAGCAGAATTAGCCCAAGCAGAAGAAAGAACCTCAGAGCTTGAAGATCAAAATAAGGAACTAACTCAAACCACTAAAAACATAGAAAAGAGGCTTTAAAAGACAGAACAAAACTTCCAAGAGATGAGCAATTTTTTCAAGAGGCCAAACCTAAGATTAATTGGAATTCCTGAGGCAGATAGACAGAGACCACCCTGAAATTATCCAAGAAAACTTTCCTCCTCTAATCAGTGACATGACCATTCAAACACAAGAGATTCAGAGATGCCCTGCGAGACAACAGATAAGAAGACCAACTCCTAGACACATAGTAATTCACATAATATCTATAGAAACACTTCAGGTTAGGAGAGCTTAAAGCCCAGTCTTCATAGTTCTCAAAGATAAACAATTCCAACCAAGAATTACCTACCTAGTTAAGCTAATTTCATCAGTGATGGAGAACTAAAATCCTTCCCAGACATTCAATCCCTAAGACTATATGCTGCCTCCAGACAAGTTCTACAAGAAACACTTAAGAAAATATTAAACACAGAAGAAAGGAAAAAAAGAATGGCAACGCCCTTCACAAGAATGCAGGAAAGATTGAAAACACACATGAATCAACCTCAAAATCAAAAGACAACAAACAAATAAACAGCAGCAACAACAACAAACTCTACAAGAACCTCATGACAGGGATAAACTTTCACATCTCAATAATTAGCCTGAATATGAATGGACTAAATGCAGCACTGAAAAGACATAGAATGGCAAATTGGATAACATATCATGAGGCAACAATATATTGTCTCCAAAAGACTCATCTTACCAGAAAGGACACTCATAGACTCAAAGTAAGAGGATGGGAATCAAAACTTCAGGCAAATGGAACACAAAAGAAAGCAGGAGTCACTATCTTAACAGTAGACAAAATACCCTTTAAGCTACCAAAAATTTAAAAAGATTTGGAAGATCACATCATAATGATAAAGATTCAATCCATCAACAAGAAATACACATTCTAAACATATACACACCCATCATGGGAGCACCAACTTTCATAAAGCAGCTTCTAGGTAAACTTAAAAAAGATATTGACTCTAACACTGTCATAGCTGGGAACTTAAATACCCCATTTTCAACACTAGACAGATCATCAACACAAAAAAGCAACAAGGATATCCAGAACCTCAATGCAATGCGTGACCAAATGGACTTAATTGATACCTACAGAACACTCCACCCAACAACCATGGAATATACATTCTACTCATCATCACATGGAACATACTCTAAGATCGACTGCGTCATCGGCCATAAAGCAAGCATAAACAAATTTCATAAGAGTGAAATAATGCCATCTTCTCAGGCCACAGTCAAATAAAAATAAATTTCAACACCAACAAAATTCCTCCAAAACCCATAAAGACGTGGACACTAAATAGCATGATGCTAAACAATTCCTGGGTCAACATGGAAATCAAAACAGGGATTAAAAGATACCTGGAAACAAATGAAAATGAAGAAACATCTTACCAAAACCTCTGGGATGTCATGAAAACCTCACTGAGAGGGAATTCATATCTCTATGAACACACATGAAGAAAATGGAAACAGCACAAGATAACAGCCTAACAAATCACCTAAGGAAGATGGAAAAGCAAGACTACAAAAATCCTAACTTCAGCAGAAGAATCCACATCACCAAAATAAAAACCCAGATTTGAGACATAGAAGACAAAAAGATAATATAAAAAATCAATGAAAGAGAAAGCTGGTTCTTCAAAAGAATAAACAAAGGTGATGGACCTCTAGCTATACTGACCAAGAAAAAGAGAGAAAGAGCCCAAATAAACACAATTAGAAATGCAAAAGATCAAGTCACAACTGACAATGAAGAAAAACAAAAGGTTATCAGAGACTACTATGTACCTACTATATATGGAAACAAACTAGAAAACATAAAGGAAATGGAGGACTTTTTGATGTCACACAGCCTTCCCAGGTTGAAACAAGAGAAACCAAGACCCTAAATAGACCAGGAAATTGACTATGTCATGAGAGAACTATCTACAAAAAAAAAAAAAAGCCCTGGACCAGAAGTCTTTCCAGCAGAATTCTACAAAACATACAAGGAGGAGCTGATACTAATCCTATTGAAAGTATTCCAGGCAATCGAGAAAGGTGGAACTCTCCCCAAATCATTTAATGAAGGTAATATCACATTGATTTCCAAACTGGGTAAGGATCCATCAAAGATAGAGAACTACAGGCCAATATTCTTGATGAACATAGATGCTAAAATTCTCAGCAAGATTCTAGCAAACTGGATTCAACAACACATCTGAAAAATCATCCACCATGACCAAGGAGGCTTCATCCCTGGGATGGAGGTCTGGTTCAACATCCACAAAACCATAAACATAATTAAAAACATCAACAGATGTAAAGACAAAACCCACATTATTATATTATTAGATGTAGAAAAAGCTTTTGATAAAATCCAGCACCCCTTCTTGACAAAAACCCTGAATATCTAGGCATAGATGGAACATGTCTCAAAATAGTAAGATCCATCTATGAGAAACCCACAGCTAGCACACTGCTAAACAGACAGAAATTGGAAACATTTCCCCTGAAAATTGGAGGAGGACAAGGATGTCCACTCTCACCCCTCCTGTTCAACATAGTATTGAAAGTCCTATCCAGAGCAATCAGGCAACAGAAGGAAATCAGGGGTATCCAAATAGGAAAAGAGAAAGTTAAGTTATCACTCTTTGCAGACAACATGATTCTATACCTTGAAAACCCAAGAGAATCGGTCAAAAATCTACTTGCACTGATAAAGGACTTTGGCGAAGTCTTAGGGTATAAAATAAATGTGCAAAAGTCAGTCGCATTGCTATACACAAACAATAAACAAACAGAAACCCAAATAAAAAGCACAATCCCATTCACAATAGCCACAAAAAAAAGAAAGAAAGAAAAAGAAAAAGAAATACCTTGACATTCTCCTAACCAGAGAAGTCAAAGATCTTTACAATGAAAACTACAAAACACTGCTCAATGTTATCAAAGATGACACAACAAATGGAAAAAGAGCCCCTGCTCATGGATTGGAAGAATCAACATTGTTAAGATGTCCATTCTACCCAAGCCAATCTACAGATTTAACGCAATACCCATTAAATTACCAGCAGCATTCTTCTCAGACCTGGAAACATATATGACCATGAATAGCTAAAACAATCCTCAGGGAAAAAAAAAAAAAAAAAAGAAAACAAAGCAGGAGGCATCATACTACCAGACTTTAAGCTTTATTATGAAGCTACAATAATAAAAACAGCCTGATATTGGTACAAGAACAGGTGTATAGGCCAATGGAACAGGATAGAGATTCCAGAAGCAAAACCTCAATTTCTCAACCAACTCATCTTTGACAAAGCCTCCACCACCAACCACTGGGGAGAAGAGAACCTATTTAGAAAATGGTGCTGGGAAAACTGGCAGGCCACATGCAGAAGATTAAAACAAGACCCCAAATATCCCCATATACAAAAATCAACTCTAAATGGATCAAGCACCTAAACGTAAAACCTCAAACTATAAAAACCTTAGAAAATGCAGGAGACACCCTTATGGAAATTGGAACTGGTAACCAATTCCTGATAAAAAACCCCAAGTGCCCATGCCATAAGAGATAAGATAGACAAGTGGGACCTCATCAAACTGACAAGCTTCTGCAAAGCCAAAGAAATCATCGAGAGAGTGGGGAGACTGCCCACAAAACGGGAAAAAATATTTGCCAACTGTATATCTGACAAAAGCCTAACATCTAGGATCTACAATGAACTCAAATGTGCCAAAAAGAAAAAAACAATTAGCTCCAGTATAAAGTGGGCAAAAGATAGGAATAGATACTTCACAAAAGAAAACGTACAAGAGCCAACAGATATATGAAAAAATGCTCAGCCTCACTAGTCATCAAAAAAATGCAAATTAAAACTACACTGAGATACCACCTAACTCTAGTCAGGATGACCATCACCAGTAACTCAAAAAACAACAGATGCTGGAGAGGATGCAGCATAAAGGGAACACTTCTACAATGTTTGTTGTAGTGTAAACTAGTACAGCCTCTGTGAAAAACAGTGTGGTGATTCCTAAAAGATCCAAAAATTGCCCTACCATGTGACCCTGCAATCCCCCTCCTGGGAATGTACCCAGAGGGACTCAAATCACTCTATGAAAAAGATACCTGCACACGCATGTTTACTGCAGCATTATTCACGATACCAAAAACATGGAACCAACCATGCTGCCCATCGAAATAGGATAGGATTTTTAAAAAAGGTGGTACATATACACTATGGAATATTACACAACCATAATGAAGGACAAAATTATGAACTTTGAGGGAACTTGGATGGATTTTGAGGCTATAATTCAGAGTGATCTATCACAGAAACAAAGAACCGAGAGTGTCACAGGCTCTCATTCATGAGCAGACATTGAACAACTATTGTAGTACTATAAGAAAGGGATTGATAGTAGTGGGAAACTGCCAGGAGAGGGAGAGGTGCACCTCATCAACAAGGGTACACGCATTTATATAACTAATGTGGATTGTACTCCACATCCTTAAAATAAAATAAAACATTGCAAACCTTTAACAAAGTCTGTGGCACATAGTGGTTGCTTAATAAATGTGACAGGCATTGTTATTTCATTTTGGTGTTCAAAATTTAAATAAACAATATTTATTTGTTGTGAATTATCTGTTAAGCAATTTTATAGACAATGAGGATATAGAAATGACATGACCAAGACTTGCAAAGTTCCTGTTGTTCTCTTGAAAAATTCATAATGAGGAGGGGGGTCAAAAGCAGACAAAACAAACTTAACTAAACTAAAATTAGGTTCTATGATAGAGGGTTTCTGGAAGTGGAGGGCTAATTTAGGAAGGGTACCCAGGGAAACCTTGCTGTGGAGATGTTTAATGATTTAAAAAAGCCTGGCTTGTTAAAATCTGGGGGTTAGGTTTTGAGTTAATTCTCCAAAACACAAAAGTCTTGGCGTGTTCAATAAGAGTATGAAAATGAGTTTGTGGTGCGGTGGGTGAGGAAATGACTTGAACAAAATGGAATTGACAAGGATGGCAGGGCCAGATCATATACGGTTTTATAGGATTTTATGGATTTCCATTAGGTTTCGATGACTTCCTAGTGCCACGGGAAGTCATTGAAAAGACAGGAGTCAGATAAGAGGAACTTATTACTGTTGAGATTTTAAAGAATCTGGATTACAGGAACCTTCTTTCCTATTCAAGTTCTGAGTAGATTCAAAAATAAGGAAAAAGAATCTGCAGGTAGAGGTCAAGATATTGCCTTTATTTTTGATGAAATGATGTTGCTATTGAAACTTTCATTGATGGGTAAATTGTTTCTTAATATTGAATCCCAAAATTGGATATAGAAATCTACCCAACCACAGAAACCCTGGACCACCAAAATGCTTCCCATGGGCCAGAGTTCATACCAAGCAGTCAATTAAGTAAAAGGAAAGTCCAATAACAGTGTATGAATGGGATACAGATGTGAGGCCGGAAACATTCTTCAGATGGGTATAGCCATGAGGACAATTAGATATTACTAGTAGGAACAGCATTGTCTTCTAGTCCCAAATAGTTCTGATTGGGGTCTCATATCATAGGATATTTATCTAATTTGTTTTGGAATTAATAAAATCAGTTATTTTTTAACTTAATTTTTTTTTTAAATTATAAAGATGGATACAATTCAGGGTTAGGTATACAAATGTTCATTATGCAGGTACCCTTGTTGATGAGGTGTGCCCCTCCCTCCCCTGGCAGTTTCCCACTACTGCCAATCCCTTTCTTATAGTATTATGATAATTGTTCAAGGTCCGCTTATGAGTGAGAACATATGGTACTCTGTTCTTGGCTTCTGTGATAGATCACTGAGTGTGATCACATTTTAAAAATCTAGTCCAGCTTCGATGGGCAGCATGATTGGTTCCATGTTTTTGCTATTGTGAATAGAGCTGCAACAAACACATATGTGCAGTTATCTTTTTTGTAGAATGATTTGAATTCCTCTGGGTATATTCCCAATAGGGGGATTGCTGTGTTATATGGAAGGCCAATTTCTAGTTCTTTCAGAAATCGTCATACTGTCTTCCAAAGAGGTTGCACTAGTTTACATTCCCACCAGCAGTGTAGATGTATTCCTTTTTCTCTGTATCCTCGCCAGCATCTATTGTTGTTTGTTTTATTAATGATGGCCATTCTTACTGGGTTTAGGTGGTATCTCAATGTAGTTTTGATTTGCATTTCTCTTATGATGAGTGAGGCTGAGCACTTTTTCATGTGTCTGTTGGCTACTTGTATATCTTCTTTTGAGAAGTGTCTATTTATGTCTTTTGCCCACTTTTTAATGCTGCTGTTTGCTATTTTCCTTTTGGAATGTTTGAGTTTCTTGTAAATCCTAGATGGTAGGCCTTTGCCAGATATAGAGTTGGCAAATATTTTCCCACATTCTCTGGGCTGTCTCCCCACTCTCTTGATAGTTTTTGTTTTGCTTTGCAGAAACTCATCAGTTTAATGAGGTCCACTTGTCTACCTTATTTCTTATTGTATGAACTCTTTAGTGTTTTGATCAGGAATTGGTTGCCAGTTCCAATTTCCATAAGGGTGTCTCCTTCATTTTTGAAGATTCTTGTAGTTTGAAGTTTTACGTTTAGGTCTTTGATCCATTTAGAGTTAATTTTTGTGTATGGTGATAGGTAGGGGTCCTGTTTCAATCTTCTGCATGTGATCAGTCAGTTTTCCCAACACCATTTACTGAGTAGGTTCTCCTCTCTCCAGTGGTTGTTGGAGGCTTTGTTAAAATGAGTTAAAACAGCTATCTTATAAAGCAAACAGAAGAGTGAAGAGATTGCAAATGTCCTATGAATTTATAAACATAGCATCAAGAATCCATATATACACATATATATGATTTTAAGACTTTTAAGGTTATTTTTAATCTCAACCACAATTTGTTGCTGAATATGAATGTAACTTTTTGTGTTGGACCAAAATGTAGCTATAGATTTAATAGTCACATGGTTTGATTATGTTGGGGTCCTGATCAGAAAACATTGTGGGGTCAGACTATTGAGGGTAGAAACAGGGAGAGAAAGATTGACCATGAGGATATCTACTGAGCAAAGGGAACTTTGAAACATTTCATAGGTTTTCTCGTAGTGTACGAAAAAAACTCATGAATAAAATTGAATGTAATTAAAGCAAGGAAAAAAACAGTACAATTCAAAAATAGGTAAAGAAAAGTGAATGAAAGAACTTCTGTTTATTATACATTTCTTAGCATTCTCATAAATGAGACTTGCGAATATATCACAATATGGTGATTATTTTAAAAGAGCAAGAGACTGATGGGCTGAGTGTGCTGGCAGAAAGGCACTTTAATAAATTACTATTGATTATAGTGTATAGAGTTCTTTTGAAAGAAAAGATACAGTTCAGGTCAGATAGCATTTAGGGTAGTAACTAACTTCATATGTTTAATAATATGGGAAGATTTTAGACAGCTTCACAAACCTGTGGTTCGTTTCTTTCAAAAAATAGATTTCAATGAAATAGAAACACATTTAGGTAGATCTGAACTTCTAAACATGAGTGTGGTGGGTTTGTTTATACCCAGATGTTATAATTTAAGATTAGCAACTGCATGTGTCTGATTAAAATATGGATTTGTAAGTGAAAATCATATTATAAAACATGAAGCACGAGATTAAAAAAAATAAGAAAAACCTTACCACCAGGTTAAAGAAAAGTGGAGTGGATTTCTAAGGAACAGTGGAAAAATTATACCCATAAAGATATATAGGAAGTGAAGCAGCAGATTTTTGGAAGTTTTAGAAGGTAGAAGTCTGACAAGATGATATCTCAAAGTCTATCAAAGCCCAGTGATTTTATGAAGTGTGGTCAAAAAAGAGTGCAAGGTCCTTTGTCAAGGCTGCATAGCTGAAGCCCTTAGAATTGACTGAGTGCATAGCAGTGTGTCATTTATTGCAAAAATATTATCAATCACTTGTGGTAATTATTCATTTTTATATGATATGAGGCAGTTCTACAGTGTCCTGAGACACATTTATCTTCAATGAATCACAGAGAACGAGACTAATTATTCTCACTTATCTGCTCACTTTTCTAAACAAATGAAAGAACAGAAATGCAAGCTTATCAGAATGTCATGATCAAGGTTGCACCTTCAGCAGAAAGTGGAAAGCTAATTTTACATTAAAAATGTAATGATGTAGAGCTACTTTTGGTTAGGATATAGAAGAGTGGAAAGTATTTTTTCTCTTCTTCTAACACCAAGGAAACACCAGGTAAACCAAAAATCTCTCCCCTCCCCCACAAAGCTATTATAGACAACTGAATTTTAAAAAATACAAGTAAATTAAGAAAAAGAGAAGCACTTCATAGTTGAGCAAAGATGAGAGATTGCTTTCACACTTTGTACCAGTTATGCAGTCTAGGTATAGGTGGATTTTCCTGGGGTAAGAGATTTTCATATCTATCACATGAAGTTAAATATATGCATAAAATCAATCCCCCCAAAAAAAGTAAAGGGGAAAAATTAATGAGCAGAATTAATTTAAAAAGTCACACATAACATGGAAAGATTGGACACCACCGATTGTTGATTCTTTGACAAGAATAATATAATTATTCTTTGATAAGAATAATATAATTGATAAAACTCTGACCACGCAGTTTAAGAGAAAACAAGATAAAATGTATTACTAAATATTATGGAACTAATAAGGATAACAATGTAGCCCAATTATTTAAAAAAGTAACTAAGAGAGTATTATTACTGAGTATTATTACTGAACACTTAGGTGCAATGTGCAATTTCCAAGACAAACACAATTTACCAAAACTGACACAAGACGAAATAGAGTATATGAACAGTACCTTATCCAATTAAGGCCTTTTATGTATAATTTAAAGTATAAAATAAAATAAAACAAGGTTTTTAACATTTGAAAATAAATCAGTTTAGTTTTATACATTGCAATATTATGAGAGAAAATAATACAACTATCTGATTATTTGCATAACAAATATTTGTTAAAATGTAATCATAAAACCTGGAAGCATTTTTGAAATGAAATGGACTTTTATTAATTTGATAAAGTATAGCTACAAAAAAACTTTAAAAAAATTTTTTATATTTTTTAATGTTTTATTAATCAATATTTTTTATTATGGTTTTGTGGGGTACAGTTAAGGGTAAGGTGTACAATTACGTTTCATTCAGGCACCCTGTTGATAAGAGGTGTCTTCCCATCCCCAGACAGATATTTGCTACTGTTAATCCCATCCTCCTCCCCCCATAGTTTCCCAGTACCATCAGTCATTTTCTTATAATATTACATTGGATGTTCAAGGTCCATTATATGAGTGAGAACATGTGATACTCGGATCTTTGTTTCTGTGAGAGGTCACTCAGTATTATAGACTCTAGTTCCATCCAGGTTGCTGCGAAATTCATGATTTTATTCTTTTTTATGGCTGCGTAGTATCCCATCGTGTATATGTACCACATTTTTTTAATCCAGTTCTCTTTTGATGAGCAGCATGTTGTTTCCAGGTTCTTGCTATTGTGAACAACGCTGTGATAAACATATGTGTGAAGGTATCTTTTTGATAGAGTGATTTGAGTTCTTCAGGGTATATTCCCAGTAGGGGAATTGCGGGGTCATATGGAAGGTCGATTTTTAGAGGTTTTAGGAATCGTCACACTGCTTTCCACAGAGGTTGCACTAGTTTACACTCCCACCAACAGTGTAGAAGTGTTCCCTTTTCACCACACCCTCTCCAGCAACTGTTATTTTTTGAGTTGTTGATAATTGCCATTCTGACTGGAGGTAGGTGCTATCTCAGTGTGGTTTTGATTTGCATCTCCCTGATGATTAGTGAGGTTGAGCATTTCTTCATGTGTTTGTTGGCTGCTCAGATGTCTTCTTTTGTGAAGTGTCTGTTCATATCTTTTGCCCATTTTATAATGGGGTTGTTTGTTTTCTTCTTTTCAGTACGTTTCAGTTCCTTGTAGATCCAGGATGTTAAGCCTTTGTCAGACCTAGAGTTGGCAAATACTTTTTCCTAGTCTGTAGGCTGTCTCCCTGCTCTCTTGATGGTTTCTTTGGCTTTGCAGAAGCTTGCCAGTTTAATAAGGTCCCATTTGTCTATCTTCTCTCTTATGACCTGTGGGTTTCGGGTTTTGTACAGGAATTGGATGCCAGTTCCGATTTCCATGAGAGTATTTCCTTCCTTTTCTAAGGTTCTTATGGTTTGAGGTTTTACATTTAGGTCTCTGATCCATTTGGAGTTAACCTTTGTGCATGGGGATAGATAGGGGTCCTGTTTCAATCTTCTGCATGTTGTCAGTCAGTTTTCCCAGCACCATTTACTGAATAGGTTCTCCTCTCTCCAGTGGTAGGTTGTGGGGGCTTTGTCGAAGATGAGTTGGTTGAGAAATTGAGGTTTTGCTTCTGGAATCTCAATTCTGTTCCATTGATCTATATGCCTGTTCCTGTACCAATACCAAGCTGTTTTGATGATTGTAGCTTTATAGTAAAGTTTGAAGTCTGGTATTGTGATACCACCTGCTTTGTTTTTTTTGCTGAGGATTGTTCTGGCTATTCTTGGACGTTTGTGTTTCCATATGAATTCCTGTGTTGTTTTTTCTAGGTCTGAGAAGAATGTTGTTGGTAATTTGATGGGTATTGCATTGAATTTGTAGATTGCCTTAGGTAAGATGGACATCTTCACAATGTTGATTCTTCTGATCCATGAGCATGGGATATTTTTCCACTTGTTCATGTCAGCTTTGATTTCTTTGAGCAGTGTTTTGTAATTTTCATTGTAAAGGTCTTTCACGTCTCTGGTTAGGAAGATGCCAAGGTATTTCATTTTTTTTGTGGCTATTGTGAATGGAATTGTGTTTTTTATTTGGGTTTCTGTTTGTTTATTATTGGTGTAGAGAAATGTGATTGTCTTTTGTACATTTATTTTGTATCCTGAGACTTTGCCAAAGGCCTTTATCAATGTAAGGAGGTCTTTGACAGATTCTCTTGGGTTTTCAAGGTACACAATCATATCATCTGCATAGAGAGATAACTTGACTTCCTCTTTTCCTGTTTTAATACTTCCGATTGCCTCCTCTTCTCTGATTGCTCTAGCCAGGACTTCCAATACTATGTTGAACAGGAGTGGTGAGAGTGGGCATCCTTGTCTAGTTCCAGTTTTCAGGGGAAATGGTTCCAATTTTTGTCCATTTAGGAGTATGCTGGCTGTGGGTTTTCCATAGATGGCTTTTACTATTTTGAGGTATGTTCCTCATATGCCTAGATGTTCAAGGGTTTTTATCAAGAAGGAGTGCTGGATTTGATCAAAAGCTTTTTCTGCATCT
Organism: Carlito syrichta; assembly: GCF_000164805.1. NCBI lineage: Eukaryota > Metazoa > Chordata > Mammalia > Primates > Tarsiidae > Carlito > Carlito syrichta. The sequence continues at coordinate 549 of NW_007066115.1, read as the reverse complement.
AAAGATATGATCATGTGGTTTTTGTTTTGACATCTGTTGATGTATTTAATTACTTTTATAGTTTTACAAATGTTGAACCAGCCTTGCATCCCAGGAAAGAAGCCTACTTGGTCATGGTGGATGATTTTTGAGATGTATTGCTGAATCCGGTTTGCTAGGATCTTGTTGAGAATTTAACATCTATGTTCATCAAAAATATTGGCCTGTAGTTCTCTTTCTTTGTTGGATCTTTACCTGGCTTGGGTATCAATGTGATGTTGGCTTCGTAAAATGATTTGGGGAGAGTTCCATCTTTTTCAGTTGCCTGGAATACCTTCAGTAGGATTGGTATCAGCTCCTCCTTGAATGTCTTGTAGAATTCTGCTGGAAAGTCATCTGGACCAGGGCTTTTTTTTTTGTAGGAAGATTTCTTATTATGTAGTCGATTTCCTTGATTGTTATTGGTCTATTTAGGGTCTCAATTTCTTCTTGTTCCAACCTAGGTAGGTTGTGTGATGTCAGAAGTCCTCCATTTCCCTAAAGGTTTTTCTAGTTTTTTTCCATACAAGT
>NW_007066114.1:0-1044 GCF_000164805.1 Carlito syrichta | reverse complement strand
CTCTCTCCATTGCCCATTCCTCCTCCCAGAATGGTTCATATTTACTCAACTATGGAGGGGAATTGAGCTTAAAAGATGAGAGTGCTTTCCAGTTTCCCTGTACCACATGCAACAAGCTTGGAGTAGACATTCTATCCTAATAATAAGTAAAAAGCTGAACAAATGGAAAATGGGCAACTCTTCTTAGATCCTTCAGAGAGTTGAGATTGCAGGGAAAACCACTGCTCCAGAAATTGAAGAGACAGACTGGAGAATGCAGATATCACAGCTTTCTGAAGCAGAAACCCAAGGATTGAAACCTCCACAGGAGCCAGCACTAAGGTAGGAAAACCTGAACTCTGATGAACTGCTGCAGGCACAGCATGGAAAACTTGAGAGGGAAAATCCCTGGACACCAGTCATGGGGTCCCACATTTTTGTCAGTTTGAGATTCCAGAGCTGCACCAGTGTCTCATGGCAAAAAAAGAGAGAGAAAAATCTCCCCCATTCTTCCAGCAGGGAATTTTTTTAATTGAAACATGCCAGAGCACGCTGTTCTCTTTAACAAGACCTGCTGGAAGGACTCATTGTTTAACTGGAGCTTCATGTGCTGGGGTTGTATCCTATCCCAACTGACCTGGAGAAAGGAAAATTCCTACCATGAGCCCCTTCTTTTTTTTTTTGAGCTGGAGTCTCACTCTGTTGCCCAGAATGGAGTACAGTGGCACGTTCCTGGCCCCCACAGCCTTGACCTGCTGGGCTCCAGTGATCCTTCCGCCTCAGCCTTCCAAGTAACTGGAACTACAGGCGGGCACTACTGTGCCCGGCTAGTTTTTGATTTATGAGGTCTCACCAAGTTGTCCAGGAGGGGTCTCGAACCCGCGGGCTCAGGCAATGCATTTGCCTCAGCCTCCCAAAGCGTGGGATTACAGGCTGAGTCACCGAGCCCGGCTTAGCCCCTTCTAGTCTTTGACTTGTGGAACAGAAACATACACATCCAGCCCATTTTCAACACTGTGCCACCTAAGGGATTTGACTGAGAAATATTCATGAAGTTCATGGTCC
>NW_007066113.1:0-1390 GCF_000164805.1 Carlito syrichta | reverse complement strand
GAGATAATACAAAAAAATCAATGAAACAAAAAGCTGGTTCTTCAAAAGGATAAACAAGATCAATGGTCCCCTAGCTAGACTGACCAAGAAAAAACGAGAAAAAAATCAACTAAGCCCAATCAGAAACACAAAAGATGAAGTCACATCTGACCCTGAAGAAATACAAAAGATCATTTACGTACATTTGTATGGAAACAAACTTGAAAACCTTAAGGAAATGGAGGACTTTCTGACATCACACAACCTACCTAGATTGGAACAAGCAGAAATTGAGACCCTAAATAGATCAATAACAATCAAGGAACTCTCCCCAAATCATTTTACAAAGCCAACATCACATCGATATTCAAGCCAGGTAAAGATACAACAAAGAAAGAGAACTACAGGCCAATATCTTTGATGAACATAGATGCTAAAATTCTCAACAAGATCCTAGCAGACCGAATTCAGCAATACATCTCAAAAATCATCCATCATGACCAAGTAGGCTTCATTCCTGGGATGCAAGGCTGGTTCAACATTCGTAAAACCATAAACGTAATTAAATACATCAACAGATGTCAAAACGAAAACCATATGATTATATCATTAGATGCAGAAAAAGCTTTTGATAAAATCAGCACCACTTCTTAATAAAAACCCTTGAACTTCTAGGCATACGGGGAACATACCTCAAAATAGTAAAAGCCATCTATGAGAAACCCACAGCCAGCATACTCCTAAATGGACAAAAATTGGAACCATTTCCCCTGAAAACTGGAACAAGACAAGGATGCCCACTCTCACCCCTCCTGTTCAACATAGTATTGGAAGTCCTGACTCGAGCAATCAGAGAAAAGGAGGCAATCAGGGGTATCCAAATAGGAAAAGAGGAAGTCAAGTTATCTCTCTTTGCAGATGATATGATTGTGTACCTTGAAAACCCAAGAGAATCTGTCAAAAACCTCCTTACACTGATAAAGGCCTTTGGCAAAGTCTCAGGATACAAAATAAATGTACAAAAGACAATTGCATTTCTCTACACCAATAATAAACAAACAGAAACCCAAATATAAAGCACAATTCCATTCACAATAGCCACAAAAAAAATGAAATACCTTGGCATCTTCCTAACCAGAGACGTGAAAGACCTTTACAATGAAAACTACAAAACACTGCTCAAAGAAATCAAAGATGACACAAACAAGTGGAAAAATATCCCATGCTCATGAATTGGAAGAATCAACATTGTGAAGATGTCCATCTTACCTAAAGCAATCTACAAATTCAATGCATACCCATCAAACTACCAGCAACATTCTTCTCAGACCTAGAAAGACACACAGGATTTCATATGGAAACACAACGTCCAGAATAGCCAGAACAATCCTTCAGCAAAAAAAAAAAACAA
>NW_007066112.1:0-1539 GCF_000164805.1 Carlito syrichta | reverse complement strand
GGTCCGAAAAGGTGCATGGCAGAATTTCAGTCCTTTTAAATTTGCTATACTTGATTTGTGTCCAATTATGTGGTCGATCTTAGAATATGTTCCATGTGGTGATGAGTAGAATGTGTATTCTGTGGTCTTTGGATGGAGTGTTCTATAGGTATCAATTAAGTCCATTTGGTCCAGAGTCTCATTGAGGTTCCGGATCTCCTTGCTGATTTTTTGTCCTGATGATCTGTCTAAGGTTGTGAGTGGTGTATTAAAGTCCCCAGTTATTATGGTGTTAGAGTCAATGTCTTTCTTTAGTTTTCCTAGAAGTTGCTTTATGAATGTTGGTGCGCCTATGTTGGGTGCATATATGTTTAGGATAGATATTTCTTGTTGATGGAGTGAACCTTTTATCATTATGTAGTGGCCCTCTGTATCTTTTTTAATTTTTGATAGCTTAAATGGTATTTTGTCTGAAATTAGGATCGCGACTCCTCCTTTCTTTTGTGTTCCATTCGCCTGAAAATTTGTTTCCCATCCTCTTACTTTGAGTCTGTGTATGTCCTTTCTAGTGAGATGGGTCTCTTGAAGGCAGTATATTGTTGCCTGGTGATATTTTATCCATTTTGTCATTCTATGTCTTTTCAGTGGTGCGTTTAGTCCATTCACATTCAGACTAATTATTGAAATGTGAGAGTTCGTCCCTATCATGGAGTTCTTATTGAGTTATTGTTCTTCCACTTGGTTTTTTCTTTTTTTTTTTTTTTTGTCTTTCTTTTGCTTCTGGGGTTGGTTCGTGTATATTTTATTCTTTTCCCTGTACTCTTGTGAAGAACGTTGTTCTTTTTTCCTTTTCTTCTGTGTTTAGTACTTTCTTAAGTGTTTCATGTAGAGATGGTTTTGTGGCTGCATAAGTTCTTAGGGATTGGATATCTGGGAAAGATTTTAATTCTCCCTCACTGATGAAGCTTAGCTTGGCTGGATAGGCTATTCTTGGTTGAAATTGTTTATCCTTTAGGACTTTGAAGATAGGGCTCCAAGCTCTCCTAGCCTGCAGGGTTTCTGCAGATAAATCTGCTGCTATTCTGATTGGTCTTCCATGGTGGGTGATCTGGCCTTTTTCTCTTGCTGCCTTTAGGATTTTTTCTTTTGTGCCTCCTTTATTTAGGCGAATTATTATGTGTCTAGGAGTTGGTCTTCTCATTTGTTGTCTTGCGGGGGTTCTCTGAATCTCTTGTGTTTGAATTTTTGTATCACTGATTAGATGAGGGAAATTTTCTTGAATAATCTCGTGGAAAGTTTGTTCCAATGTGGTCTCTGTTTCTCTTTCTGCCTCAGGGAGTCCGATTATTCTTAGGTTAGGCCTCTTGAGGTAGTCACTCATCTCTTGAAGGTTTTGTTCTGTCTTTTTTAACTTATTTTCTGTGTTTTTAAGAGTTTGGGTTATTTCTATATTTTGGTCCTCAAGCTCTGAGATTCTTTCTTCTGCTTGGGTAATTCTGCTTTCCATGCTTATCAATTTGTTATTTATTTCATTCACAGTATTCTTTATTACTGTTATCT
>NW_007066111.1:0-1003 GCF_000164805.1 Carlito syrichta | reverse complement strand
CCTCTCCCAGTGGTTACCTGTCCTTTTCTTTTTTTTTTAAAGAAAGCAGGATTTATTGAGAGCACAGAAAAGCTCCCATAGCAGTAGGGGACCCGAGGGGGCTGCCCCCTTTTCTTTCTTTAATTGGGAGAGATGGGAGATGGGATGGGTATCAGATGATCCGTCTGAAAGCTGACTTATCCCCACAGTGGTCCTATGGTCCCAGCAGGCCTAACTCTGATGATTAGACCATGAGTTTCTCAACCAGTCACTGGACCCAGGGGAGTGGGACACACTGATTTGCTAAGTCAGTCGAGGAAATACATTGGAAGGAGGGACTGGATGCATGTAGACAGCCAGCGGTTCCCACTAGGTACACAGAAGTCACAGCGATTCTATATAATGAATTATTTTACATATGGAAATTATTGGTGCTTTTTATGGGGACAGTTTTGAATACACAGAATGCGATGTAGTGCTAATATTTTTCTGTGCATTAAATATTTCAGGGAAAAATAATCTTTCTCTGGTTAGAATGTCATATGATAAATATCAAATTATAATGACATCAAACGTGATCTGTTCACATAAACCCTGTATCATATAGCAATCCATATCATGCCCTACTGACGATCCTTTTTGTGAAAACTCGTTGCTTCACAGTGTTGCTGTTTCTAGTATTTCTGTTACAATGTGGCAGGATCCAGGACTTCTGCTATTGTTTTTTTTGGAGATTATCATTGTGACTGTACTTTTTATGGTTACCATTTTACAGAAAAAGATGTGGTTTATGGGTAGATCATTTTTAAGACCCTGTAAACTCTTTGTCTAGAAAATGGAGCAAATGCCAGTAAAAATTTTAAAGGACTGTCAAAGCCTCGTGAAAAACTAAACTAACAGTTAAAGTAAAAGGTGCTAGTCAGTAAGAAAGTCTGAAGACTAAGATAAAACTCATAACTATCAACTTTAGGGCTGTGTTGGGTACTATATACTTGACAAATGTTAGAGTTGGTGTAGTTGATGG
>NW_007066110.1:0-1236 GCF_000164805.1 Carlito syrichta | reverse complement strand
TCAACTTTCAAAGTCTGGTTGAAGTCATTGTACTCTATCCTCATTGTCAGAATAAATCACTTCCTCCTTTGACTTTTCAAGTCTTAATCCCTTGTATCAGTAAGGATCTATTCAGGAGACAGAAACCATACCACCTATTTGGACAGAGAAAATTTAATATAAATAATTCTTGCCAGGCACAATGGCTTACACCTGTAATCCCAGAGTTTGGGGGCCAATGAGAGAGGAGTGCTTGAGTCCAGGAGTCTGAGACCAGCCTGAGCTGCACAGCAAGACCTCGGGACTATAAAAATTATTATTATTAATAATAAAAATAAGCCGGGCTCGGTGGCTCAGCCTGTAATCCTGCGCCTTGGGAGGCTGAGGTGAGTGGATTGCCAGAGCCCGTGGGTTTGAGACCCACCTGGGCAACTTGGCGAGACCTCATTTCTACAATAAATCAAAAAATCAGCCGGGCGTGGTAGCACGTGCCTGTAGTTTCAGCTACTTAGAAGGCTGAGGCGGAAGGATCGCTGGAGCTCAGCACGTCGAGGTTGCAGTGGCCGGTAGTGACCACTGCACTCCAGTCTGGGCAACAGAGTGAGACTCCAACTCAAAAAAAAACAAACAAAAAAATTAAAATAAAAAATTACTAAGCAGGTAATGTTTTGTATTGAACTGTGTGCCTCTAAAATTCATCTGTAGAAGGCCTAATCTTCAATATCTCAGAATGTAATCTTACTTGGAAACAGGAGAAAGACCTCAAAAAAGCAAAACTGTCTTTTGGAGAGTGGGTTCCTTGTAGTACAAATGCCCCCCACTAGGTAAGTGGCTTAGGAACCCATCGGCATCAGTGTGTCAGCTAGTGTACTGAGAGGTTGCGTTCAGCTTCAGTGAATTTTTGTTATGATTCTTTCAACACATTTGCCCATTTCATGATAGGTGATTTACAAGTGTGTCTGTCCACACCATTGAATGTTCAGCAGTTTTTGACCAAAAGAAGCAGGAACCTAATGCCCCACCTTCCCTATTCACCTGAACTCATTGTAACCAAATTTTTCTTTGTTTCCCCAGATGAAAAAAGTCCTCTAAGTGAAACATTTTGCCAATGTAGAAGAGGTGAAATAAAAAATGTCAGAGGCACTAGAAGGCACCAAAATGGATGAGCTCAAAAACTGTTTTGAGCAATGAAAAAAGTGTCTCAATAGATATATGCATCACACAGAGAGTATATTGGTGGTGACTGAAGTCTAAACA
>NW_007066109.1:0-1269 GCF_000164805.1 Carlito syrichta | reverse complement strand
TTTTTCTCACATGAGCCAGACCTGCGGGACAGACAAGGGTCATAAATCCCCATTTGTGTTTTATGATTAAAAAGTAGAGATTTTAGTAATAGAGAAGGTCAAAAATTCTGTAGATTAATTTTCAAGTACAAAGTTTTTGTATTCATGTGTCATTATTACAGTTTCTATTAATGACAGTATTTTCTTTCCTAGATTCCACCACAAAAGGAAGAAAGAAAAAGTTTTTGGGATCAAGTTTGAAAGAACAGCATGGTTGTCTTTGCCTCTCCCTAATTAGAAAACACCTCCAAAAACAAATACATATGTACACGTGTGTTACGTGCATATATATGTATAGTCACATGCCCTCAAGATAAAGAATACTGTAGTATATACATTTGATATTAGCAAAGAGATCAATACTTTTGAGATACAGTCTAACTTCATACATGATCTTTAAAAAATATTTCTTGCCGAACTCGGTGGCTCAGCCTGTGATCCCCGTGCTTTGGAAGGCCGAGGTGAGTGGATTGCCATAGCGCGCGGGTTCGAGGCCCACCTGAGAAACTTGGCAAGACCTCATCTGTACAGTAAATCAAAAAAGGAGCCGGGCGTGGTAGCGTGTGCCTGTAGTTCCAGCTACTTGGAAGACTGATGTGGAAGGATCGCCGGAGCCCAGCAGGTCGAGGCTGCAGTGGTTGGAAGCAGTCACTGTCCTCCAGTCTGGACGACACAGTGAGACTCCAACTTAAAAATAAATATAATAAGAAATAAAAAATATTTTTTCAATATAATCAATGAACTATTTACCTAAACTTTCACAGAGCAAAATACCTAGAAGAAGTTTAGAAAACACTAAGTATACCATGTAACAAAATAAATTAATCAAAAAACTCGTTTATTTTCTTTTTTGTATTTTGCTATTTATCAGTCTCTCATTCTCTCATTCATTCACAGAAAGAGAAATTTAGCGATTAACAGGATCACAGAGAAGGGGAGACATGAGAACATACCCCAATATGAAATTACAAGATGAAGTAAAGGGGCCTGGCCACTCCAGCTACTGATAACTGTATTGAAATTAAAAAAGAACTGTTGTCACTTCTTCGCTGGGCAATAGGGCCAATTATCTAAAACTCTTTGCTAGAATTCAAAAACATACCAGAGCAAGGCCCTTCAACCAAACTCAGGTAATTACTTTTGACAAATGTTCTGCTTGAACATAATGGAGTTGCTCAAATGCTTTTAAAAATGACCACACTTAAAACAGTAAAACAATCTTAACAAAGT
>NW_007066108.1:0-1217 GCF_000164805.1 Carlito syrichta | reverse complement strand
GTTGGTGGGAGTGTAACTAGTGCAACTCTGTGGAAAGCAGTGTGGCGATTCCTAAAAGCTCTAAAAATTGACCTTCCATATGACCCTGCAATCCCCCTACTGGGAATATACCCTGAAGAACACAAATCACTCTATAAAAAAGATACCTGCACACGTATGTTTATCGCAGCATTGTTCACAATAGCAAGAACCTGGAAACAGCCATGCTGCCCATGAAAAGAGGACTGGATTAAAAAAATGTGGTACATATACACGATGGAATACTACGCAGCCATAAAAAAGAACAAAATCATGAATTTCGCTGCAACCTGGATGGAACTAGAGTCTATAATACTGAGTGACCTCTCACAAAAACAAAAATCCGAATATCACATGTTCTCAGTCATATAATGGACCTTGAACATCCAATGCAATACTATGATAAAATGACGGATGGTACTGGGAAACTATGGGGGGGAGGGGGATGGGATTAACAGTAGCAAATATCTGTCGGGGGATGGGAAAACACTTCTTATCTACAGGGTGCCTGAATGAAACGTCATTGTACACCTACCCTTAACTGTACCCCACAAAACCATAATAAAAACTACTGATTAATGAAAAAAAAAATTTTGAAATTGTTATTTCAGAGATGAGATCTTGCTCTGTTGCCCCAGGCTGATCTTGAACTCCTTGGCTCAATTGATCCGCCCACCTAAGCCTCCCAAATTGCCTGGATTATGGGCTTGAGCCGCCACACCCAACTGCCAAAAATAAGTTGTCTTTGTCCATAGGAATGCTAAAGAATACATCAAATAGGTCTGTTGCAGCAAAGTCACCCTCTGTTGGGATGTCAGTCAACAATGCATGGGGGTGTGGTACTACTGGATCTCCAGGAATGACTATGGCATTCATTGCTCTCAGGCCCTATATAAATTTCCACACCTGAAGTTTGGTTTTCTTAGAGAGAGGATTGGAGTTCTACAGAGCTTATATGAGGAATAATCAAGACTCTTTTTATATAATCCAAAATTATAAGTCTTATCCTTTCCAAGTCCTCTGCTCCTTAAAGCTGTTGTTTAATTTTTATTAGTTTAAAGGTTATTTTGTCTCATATTAAGATTGCAATTCTTGTCTTCTTTTGTGATCCACTGGCCTGGAAACTCGTTTTCCATCCTTTAACCTGAGTCTATGTGTGCTCCTTGTAGTGAGTTGAGTCCCCTGAATGCAGCAAACCG
>NW_007066107.1:0-850 GCF_000164805.1 Carlito syrichta | reverse complement strand
TTTTAAAGGGAATGTGTACCTATTAATTACCTATTTTTTCCCAATTTTATTTCAAATGTATCTGATGTTATGAGGCAAAAACATGCTTTTTGTTTGTTTGTGCTTGACTCCTATGACTTTATCACAGGAATATAACAACAATTATGTACATAGTCATTAATCAATTTACATTCCAGATTATTCCTATATCAAGAGTAGATAGATACATTGAGATAATTTTAAGCATGCAATGAAGCAAAAGTGGTTCCTAAATAGAATAGCTTGGGAAATTATTATAGGGAACCAAATAAATTGTAGCTCAATAAAGATTTCATTAGTGTACAAATCACCATACACTACATATCCCTCCCATTCAAGTCAACTACATTTCCTCTTACAAAATGCTTTAGCCAGATCACTGTTGTTGCTCATCCTGGTAAAATAGAAGTTTTTTTGTTTAATTGTAAAATGTAATTATTGTTTTCATTAGAATATTGTAAATAATTTGAGAGACAAATTTACAATCCCAGGAAAGTTAACTATAGAAGTGGTTTTTAAAAAAATGTATACAATAGTAATGTGTCATTTAAAATTGTTTTTAAACGTATACATAATTAGCCGGGCTCAGTGGCTCAGTCTGTAATCCCATGCTTTGGGAGGCTGAGGTGAGTGGACTGCCTGAGCCCGTGGGTTCGAGACCCGCCTGAGCAACTTGGCGAGACCTCATCTCTACAATAAATCAAAAATCAGCCGGGCATGGTAGCGTGTGCCTGTAATTCCAGCTACTTGGAGGGCTGAGAAAGGATCGCTGAAAGGATCGCTGGTGCCCAGCAGGTGGAGGCTGCAGTGCCCAGAAGCGGCCACTGCACTG
>NW_007066106.1:0-894 GCF_000164805.1 Carlito syrichta | reverse complement strand
CACTCACAATCACCCACACACACAGACACACACACGCGCGCACACACACACACACACACACACACACACACACACACACACCCCGGGTTGGGGCGAACCCTCGCCCACAGAATGAGAAAGAGCAACAGCATGGCAAGCAAGCAGTGGCTGGGGAAGGAAGTTGTCATCTCTGGCGCCATAGGCTGCTGCCAGGAGAGCAGTGGACCCTGCAGACAGTGTGGTTGAAGGATTGGGGGAGCTACCTACCAGAAAGGCAACGTCCACCCAGGTGTGATCGTTCTTCATCTTGTCTTTCATTTTTGCATCTCATTGATGCTTCTGATGATGACCTGGCGAATTCCAGGGGTTGCTTTGTGTTCCACTCTTGCCCAATGACCCAGTTACTCTGTGTCCGCACTCCCTTTTCGGAGGTGGGGGAAGGGCACGGGTGTTGTCGCCATTGGGTTGGAGGAAACAACTGGGCAGTGGAGTGGAGCTGGTGGGGGCAGCAGCAGAATGGGATCCCTGGCCACCACTCAGACAGCTCAGGAGATGCTGAGCACGGCCCCCCTCACAATACAATTTAATATAACAGAAAATGGACACCCGCGTGTAAAATCGAGGGCGCAAACTCCCCGCTGACCCCTGCCCCGGCCACACCCTAAACCATAAAGAGACATTTCACATCACTCTCCAATTCCACCTCCTCCCCCAAATGCATGGGATCCTGTCCACCCAGTGCAGGCGGGGCCTGCTGTTTCCCTCTATCCTCCCTTGGCTGAGGAGCGCAGACACGGAGGCATTTGTAACTTGTGCTCGAGCCCACGTGACAACTCAACCGCTCTGTACTGTACACTCACATTCACACACTCGCACACACACTCCAACTACTCTGCCCAGCTGCACTCTCAGAAC
>NW_007066105.1:0-1282 GCF_000164805.1 Carlito syrichta | reverse complement strand
GAATAGATAAATAATTTAGACAACATTATTTGACCTAAATTATTTAGATAAATGTCTGGATTTCTTAAAATTTGCAAAACAATTATTCCGAATAGTTCTGCTTTCAGTATCAATGCATTTTAAAATCATGTTATTTCTGAACTCAATTGTCCAACTAACTTTACACCTACCATACAACTAACTCCCATTTGTAGAAACCTTAACACTGGCAAAGCACTCCCATACATGTTGTCTCTGAGCCTATATAATCACAAGTGGGTATGGACCATTCACTCACTGCTTCCTGAACACAAGCTTGGGAACAGGTCTGGTCCATGATGAAGCACCCATAGATCCTTCTGCATCTGAGAAGTCCATGGGTAGACCTAGATCCCACAGCCTCTGCGGATCTAGGTGATGATATCAGCACAAGATTTATGTTTCCATCCTCAAGCTGACCTTTGTCTGAGGTGGCTTCATTTGTGGTGGTTCTCTCAGTTTCTCCAAATTTACATTCAATAATATTAGTGGTAAGAGAGATTATTTCTAAGAACTGCAGCAGAAATGATGAGACTTGAGCTGAGGATAAAACAGCCCCACTCCAAACACATAATGGATTGTGAATGAGCTCTTCCACCAAAGAACAATTATAGTACAGAAGCAATCATGTGCAGTAAACCTGGCTTGTCCCACCTCCCTCAAAAGGAACATGCCTTCCCCCTCATTTTGTAATTATACCTAGCACTTACTCATTCTCATTTATGGTTGATATTTTGCTTTACACAGTGACTACTCCTTTGCATTACTACTATATAAGACATCAGTTTTTCTATTTTAAAATAATGGTTTTTGGCTGATGTAAATGTTCTATATTTGAATTATGGCAATAGTTACACAGGTATCACACCTGTCATAATTCATGGGTGCATTTTATTGTATGTAAATTTTACCCCAATTAAGGGTAATTTTTAAAAAATAATGATGATGGTAATGTTAACGATATGTATTGTTTTGCTGTGTAGCAGGATCTGTGCTAAGCAATTTATTACATTTCCTGCTTTCATGTATACTACAAACCTGGGAAGTAGGTACTGCTATCATCCCCATTTTACAGGTAAGGAAACTAAGGCTTAAAGAAGTCAGGCACCTAGGGTCACATAGTACTGATACAGCTTGGCTTAGAATTCAAACCTTTTTTTTTTTTTTTTTTTCAAACAGGGTTTTGCTCCGTCACCCAGGCTGGAATGCAATGGTATGGTCACAGCTCACTGCAGCCTCAATTTCCTGGCCTCAAGGGCTGCTC
>NW_007066104.1:0-849 GCF_000164805.1 Carlito syrichta | reverse complement strand
GGGTTGTGAGTGGGGTATTGAAGTCCCCAGTTATGATAGTGTTAGAGCCATATCTTTCTTTAGTTTTCAGAAGCTGCTTTATGAAAGTTGGCGCACCTATGTTGGGTGCATATATATTTAGAATAGATATTTCTTGTTGATGGATTGAGCCTTTTATCATTATGTAGTGGCCTTCTGTATCTTTCTTGATTTTTAATAGTTTGAAGGGTATTTTGTCTGAAATTAAGATGGCTACTCCTCCTTTCTTTTGTATTCCGTTCGCCTGGAAGTTTGTTTCCCATCCTCTTACTTTGAGTCTGTGGATGTCCTTTCTAGTGAGGTGAGTCTCTTGAAGGCAATAGATTGTTGCCTGATGATATTTTATCCATTTTGCCAATCTATGTCTTTTCAGTGGTGCATTTAGTCCGTTCACATTTAGGCTAATAATTGAAATGCAAGAGTTGATCCCTGTCATAAGGTTCTTACAGAGTTGTTCCTGTTTATTTGTTGTCTTTCTTTGGGTTTTGGAGTTGGTTCATGTGTGTTTTTAATCTTTTGCCTGTACTCTTGTGAAGAATGTTGTTGTTCTTTTTTCTTTTTCTTCTGTGTTCAGTACTTTCTTAAGTGTTTCTTGTAGAGGTGGCCTGGTAGCGGCGTAGGTTCGTAGGGATTGGATGTCTGGAAAAGATTTCAATTCTCCCTCATTTATGAAGCTTAGTTTGGCTGGGTAGGTTATTCTTGGTTGAAATTGTTTCTCTTTTAGAACTTTGAAGATAGGGCTCCAGGCTCTCCTGGCCTGAAGGGTTTCTGTTGATAAATCTGCTGCTATTCTAATTGATTTTCCCTGGTAGGTAGTCTGGCCTTTTTCTT
>NW_007066103.1:0-727 GCF_000164805.1 Carlito syrichta | reverse complement strand
AAAGTTTTTTTAAAAAATACTATTTCTTTCTTTATGGTGTTCTTAGTTCTCTTTTTAACTCTGATAACCTGAATATTTGTGTTTTTGATATAGTTTCATATATCCTCTAGACTTTCTTAACTCTTTTGCATCCTTCATTTCCTTATATTTGATTAATTCTACTTTTGATGCTCTCGATTGCATTTTTCAGTTCTTTCATTGTATTTTTCAACCCCAGGGTATGTTTGATTTTTAAAAAGTTATTTTGGTGTCTTTATTAAATTTATCTGATAAATTTCTGTATTGTGTCTATGTTTTATTTAAAAGTTGGTTGAACTTCCTTAAAGCACCTATTTTGAATTCTTTGTCTGAGAGGTCACACATCTTTATCACCTTAGGGTTGGTCTCTGACACCTTATTTCGTCTGTCAGTCTGGTGAAATCATGTTTCTGTGAATGTTATTAAAGCTTGTGGATGTGCAACAATGTCTGCACATTGAGAAGTTGGTATTTATTTTAGTCTTCACAGTCTGAATTTGTTTATGCTTGTCTTCTTCAGAGAGCCTTCCTGGGATTTGAAGCAGACTGACTGTTAATTTTTTTAGCCTGTAACTGTTGCAGCTATCTTAGCACTAGAGAATGATCTAATGCTATGAGTGTCTTGAGGGCTCCAAGGTTGTTGTGACATTCCAGCCCAAATGAATATGTTATGGTTAAGTGATTTTCTCTAGTAGTCTGTTTTACTTATT
>NW_007066102.1:0-850 GCF_000164805.1 Carlito syrichta | reverse complement strand
ACTGTGACATCATAATGGGCGGGACCTTGACGACTGAGCAAGCCTTCAGTATCAAGGGATTTATGTACAGTGCTCTGACAAGAGCGGAAGACATCGTGGATTTTCATTCCCAAGAAATGAAGGAAGCAAGGTGTTCACACCTATCCGAAAACGTCTTCAGGGGTAAGTGGCCGTTCAAGGATCCAGTGGGCAATGTTGTCTTTTTGTTTTCACGCAGAAGTTATTGAGAGGACAGAAAAGCTCCCACAGTGGGTGGTCCCTGAGGGGGTTCCTCACGATGTAGTCTTTCATTACTATGCTCACAGAGACTTGTTGGAGTTTGGTCATAGCACAACCTAATAATATTTCATCACTTTCTGTGGTTTAGACACTTCTGCATGTTTTTCATATCATTTTCCAGCCGTTGAGCCGTTTGTCTCTCAGGATTTGAACATCGCCTCAGTAACATCAAAGTCAGTTTTCTAGAATTTTCGATTATCTAAATTTTTATATGAATGAGGAGCCCAAATTCTTCTTTCTAAATCTCCATGTTATTTTGGTTTCTAAACATAGGGCTCCCAGTGGTCTCTTTTTGTGTGTGTGCATGATTTTCAAGGCTTGTCGGTAAAAAGTATCACATTAATCTGAGACATTGTTGCAGAGTACACCATTATGTCTTAGGTAGAGAAAATCCTCGGGGATTCAGTGGAAATACACTTTGAAAAATAGAAATTGGTTTAAAATACGAGGGATATATCACTTTACATTTCCTTCAAATAGGCAGGGGTACCTTTTGAATAGGGGTTGCATATCTGTATGTTTAAGTTAAAATTCACCAGCAGAAAATACAGCGTGTCCCAGAATATGTACA
>NW_007066101.1:0-842 GCF_000164805.1 Carlito syrichta | reverse complement strand
TCCTAAATGTTAAAGTATTCATCGCTTGCCTGAAATTTAAATTTAACCTGGCAACCTGTATTTTATTTGCTAAGCCTGGCAACCCCATCTGCCTCCACACTCCCACAGTCAGATCTTTACTGATTAAAACCTTCCCAGCTGGGTGTGGTGGCTCATGCCTACAATCCCAGCACTTTGGGAGGCAGAGGTAAAAGAACTGCCTGAGTACAGGGGTTCGAAACCAGTCTGGGTAACTTGGCAAGATAATACAATAAATAAAAAAATTAGCCTGGTGTGGTGGCATGCACCTGTGATTCCTGCTACTTGGAAGGCTGAGGTGGAAGGATCACCTGAGCCCAGCAGGACAAGGCTGCAGTGGCCATGAGTGGCAGCCTGGGTTTTAACTGGAGAGGGTGGAGAATAAAATGTTTGTGTGGTCGTGCAACCCTTTCTGTTGTTTAGATAGACAATCTTAAGATAGGCTGGAAGTCATTGGGCACAGGAGGAAGGGAAGTGCCTAAGTCATGGTGTTGGCACTGGAGTCCAAAACTGACTCCGGCTAGAAGGAAGAAAAGAGACAAAACAAATATGTTACACAGAAGGAAATCATTCCAGGAATGTCATACTGCATGCTCCCAATTTCAGGGTTTTAAATGCTCGCAGTTTCTCTAACCATCTCACTGGTATAGTTGTGGAACACACAGGCACATTAAAGGGGGAACCCAAAAAAACCTAATTTTTTGGGGGGGAGACTGGGTCCCTTGTAGTACACGCATTCCCCACCAGGCAAGTGTTCTAAGACCTGTTGGCATCAATGTACCAGCTAATGTGAGAGGCCGCATTCGGCTTCAGTGAATTTTTTT